>NC_058130.1:634105082-634122269 GCF_016433145.1 Gracilinanus agilis | reverse complement strand
TCTCTCTCTCTCTCTCTCTCTCTCTCTCTCTCTCTCTCTCTCTCTCTCTCTCTCTCTCATTTTGGTTGCTTTTGGGGAAATAATGGATTTTGTGTCCCTAAAGGTCTTCAAATAGTGAATAGATGACAATGTCTTGGAGATAATGTGGATAATGTGGATGTGATGGAAAGTCCCTGAGGTTTATGAAAATTTTGTCATTGTTATTGTTTAGTCTTTCAATTCATGACCTCCTTTGAGGATTTCTTGGCAAAGATACTGGAGTTGTTTGCCATTTTCCTCTCCAGGTCATTTTACAGATGAGGAAACTGAGGCAAACAGGGTTATGTGACTTGCTCAGGGTCACAAAGTTAATAAAATGTCTTGAAGCCATGTTTAAACTCAGGAAGATGAGTTTTCCTAGCATGCTTGGCACTCTATCCACTGTACCACCTAGCTGCCCTCATAAAATGAAAACTTTTCAGATCTATAAGCCAATGATCCTTTAAGATTTGTGAATTTTTTTGTCTTTTTCCTGAAATGACTGTAAATCATTAATATCTCTTATTTAATAAATGCTTATTGATTGGTTGTTTAATGCCTTTCTTTGTAAGTAGCCCTGAGATACTTCTTGAAATAACTATTGGGGGTGGCATTTATTAAATGTCTTCTTTATGCCAGGTGATGGACTAGTTCCTGAAAACTGTAGTGGGTTGAATCATCTACCAGAATTGGGTCAGAGGGTCCTTGGGGTATTGTGCTTAGTTTTGGGGATGGTTCACATGGGAGCCACAGACTGGTGATATTGATTGTTCATATAATGATTACCTACCTGTATTACTAGTTATAAAGAATTGACATTTCCATAGTTATTCATTTGTACAGTTTTTGTAGTGGTTTCACTTCCATTATCTCAAGTGATCCTTAGAAATGTTATTCATGAGAGATACAAGTGATATTATTCCTACTTTAGATATAAGGAAGCAAGGCACAGAAAGTATACATTGTCTTGTACAAGATTACAGGGTTGGTAAATGGTGGAATTAGGATTGAAATGGAAATATTCTGACTCCCACCTCAGGGAAGTACTATATCAATGTTGGCCCTTGTTTCCCAGAGGCAAATATACCTATATGGAATTGTTGAGTGCCTTTTTTTATTACATCAGGGGTGAATGACATGAGGAGATAAGAGAGTCAGTGTTTTTCATATGTGGCAAAAATCCTGATTGAATAGTGTTTCTATAGTGTCCTGAAGTCATCAATATTAGAATTAGGAAGGAGGTTTGAAATGGATTGTGTTTAATCATTTGTTCTTTTTAAATGCATTTTAATGTGGTAATAATTGAAGTTCGTATTTTTATGATGCTTTACCATTTAAAATGTTTTACATATAGAATTTCAGTTGGCTTTCACAATTATTCCCTAATAAGTAGTGTAAATATTTTTTACTTCTATTTTGCAGATGAATCTACTGAGGTCAATCCAAGAAAAATGGATAGATAAGTGATGGAGCCAAGATTCAACCCCACATTTTCTGACTAATGCTCTCTCACTTAAGCCAGGTGATTGACTAATTCTGAAAACAGAGGGGATTCTGAGAAAATACAATCTGCTTATCTGCATAGAAGATATTTTTTCTTCTAGCAGGGGAAATGAAAGCATAAAACAACTCTTTGCAGGTAGTTTAAAGCTCTATTTGCAAGTAGTAACGTTCTTTTTGAATACTATAACCAGGATTTCACTGATGCCAGTTCTTTTGAAAGTCAGAGGGGTGTGTGTGTGTGTGTGTGTGTGTGTGTGTGTGTGTGTGTGTGTGTGTGTGTGTGTAGGTGGGGAAGGTGGATTCTATGGTATTTCCATCTTTCTGAATTTTTCCTACTCTTTAATGATTAAAAAAATCAATCTTACCATTGAATAGTATGCTTTTTAATTTTCAGATTACACAAGCTGAAGAAGGATAGCTAATGTGAGAACTGAAATAACCTGGACCCAAAAAACTACTGAAAACTTAGACTATTGGCTATCATCTAGTAAGATAAAATTTGATTGGGAAAATTAAAGTGTTATACATGGGCTTAAATAGCCAACTTCAAAGGAATAAGATGGAGGGAAGCATGACTTCAGTACTTCATCTGAAAAAAGATCTGAATGTTTTAATGGTCTGCAAGTGAATGTAACAACGTGGCAAAAAAATTAATGATGTTTTAGTCTTACATTAAGAGATTGAGTGCCTGGGACTAAAGAAGTTTGTCTGTGTTGTTATGGACATATAGTGAGCATTTTGTCTGTGTTGTTATGGACATATAGTGAGCATTTTGACTAGTTCTGAGGGTGAAAGTTCAGGAAGTATATTGATAAACTGGAAAATATCTAGAGGAGATAGTCAAAATGATGTAACTCCTCACGATGGTGCCATAAGCAGATTCACAGAAGAAAAGATAGATATTTAACCTGAAGAAGATCAGGAGGGAGTACAAATTCTGGCTGCTTTTAAGAACTAGATGGGCTGTTATCATGTAAAAGAGAGATTAGACTATTTGATTTGGTCCCAGAGCACTCTGGAAAGTTTAGAGGTGAATTTATGAGCTTCCTGTTAGATCTTTCCAAGAGTGGAATGGGCTGCCTTGGAAAGCAATAGGTTATCCTTCATTGGGAGTGTTCAAGCAAAGGCTTGAAGTCCATTTGTTGCCCATGTCATAGGGAGAATTCTTGCTTTGATTAGATGACCTCTGAAATTTTCAAACTGAGAGATTCTCAGATTCTTTGATAACTCTCATGTTAATCCTTGAGCCAGAGTGACTTTTTGTCCCCTACAAAAGAACACCGTCAAACAGTTTCCATGGAAAATAACTTAAGCTCAGAGTTTTAGAAAATCCCTGCCAACCAGATGCTGATCTGTCATTATTTAGAATACTTTTTCTTTTCTTTCTTTCTTTTTTATACTTGGTTCCTATTAAAGAGATGCAGAACACTAACAGGAAAAATGAAACAATAGTCACCTCTTGCCCAAACTCTTAATCTCCAATTTTCCATGTAAGAGGATACATTTTCCTTCCCCATCTCTTGGCTCAAATATATGAGACAGGCTTTATAACAATCCCTGCCCTCTTTCCCTTCTGAGGCAATTCTTCTCCACCCTCCCCCAGAATCCAGCTCCTGCTAATAATCTGTATAAAATAATGAATCTCAAACACTAGTCCATGGAGCAAAAAGTCATTGTTCTGTTCATGGTGAAAATGATAGGAAAGGATAGAAATATAAGATCTGTGGATTTCTGCTATTAATAAAGTTATCAGGCATTGAAACTTAAAGCATTTTTTGCTAGAGATGAAGTGTTGGTTCCTATGCCAGAAGGGCAGATGCCTTTCAGGACTTTAGGGGTTATTACAATAATTTGAAAAAGAGTAAATTCGACTGGTTGGGAGTACACATGTGAAACAGATCATGAAAAATGCACGTGAAATATGTAAGTATATAAATGGTGACATAGAAAACCACCTGTTAACATTATCTATATTCTATTGTATTTGGATTTATTTTGTTAAATATGTCCCAATTACATTTTCATCTGTTTTGGCATATTTGGGAAGTTGTTTGTCACTTGAGATCTATGGATGAGTATATAAAAATTCTGTCCTAGAATATTAAGAGATTGTCCCAGGGTCAAACAACTAGTATGTATCAGAAGTAGCACCTAAACTGCTTTATTGGTTTCAAAGCTGGCTTTATCCACCGGGCCACATAGTCTCTATGTCATGCAAGGAAGTTCACATGGAAACAGCAGCTCAAACAGAGGTTACTTTAAGAAGCTTTATTGCTATGTGCAAGGGGAGAAACAGCTGTTAGCAAGGAGATTTTTACTGAAAGACCTTCATGCCTTTGGTGGACAGCACATAAAGGGTAGATTATTACTATCCATGCTCTGGCTGAAGGCCCAAAGTCCCTCAGGACTCAAATATAGAAATCATTTGAGGCAAAAAGACAATGTGACACCAATGAGAAGCTGTCCTCTTATCTACAGGCTAGTAAAATGAGCTAGTAAAATTATGAGTAAGTAATGAGGAAGAAACCTCTCTGTTCTCCTAAGCTGCCCTGAACTGGAAAAACGACTCACTGTGGCTTTTTCTTGATTTTCGTGATCAGAATTACGTGTGGCACATTTTTCAGGTTAATGCATAAAAATGCTTCATCTCATTCTAACATTGTGATTCCACCCACTTATATAGACTATTTGAGATAAAGAGCCAATGTGGTACTAATGGGAGGCTCCTCTATTATCTATAGGACCAATAAAGTGAGAGTATTTTCTAAATTACTTAATGATTAAGGAATAAGGAGAAAGAAAGAAAAACAACCCAAATTATGTCAATCCAACAGAAAGATGAAAAGGATTAATGCTCAGACTATGTATTTATTAGTTTTAGTATACTTGCGTCCTATAGAACTGGATCTATCAAAACAATTTTCATTGATACTCTCAAGAAGGTAGAAATAGGGACAATTATTAAGATTTCAGAGAGATCTGAGAGAGTCAAACCATCAAAGTACACTTTGGGAGGTATTGAGTTCCCCTTCATTGGAGGTTTTAAGTAGAAACTAGAAATTCACTTGTTAAAAATGTGGTAATGAGATTTTTTTTCCTCATGATGACTTTGATTAGATGATCTCTAAATTCCCTTACAACTCTTGAAGTCCTATGATTTGTTTGTTATCCGTATGATTTATTGTATACTGTTTGCCTAAAGTACCTAGAACAGTGCCTGACATAGTAAGAGCTAAATAAATATTTCCTGATTGAATAATTGTATGAGAACAGAGTAGAAACAACATGGTTGGGGGAAGAAGTTTCCTGGAGTGGAATCAAAAGACCTAAGTTTGAGTTATAGGATAAAACTTAGATTTAGAGCTAAGAAACATCTTAGAGGCATTTGAGACCAAACTCCTCCTTTTATAATTGAGGTAATTGAAGCACTGAGAGATTAAGTGACTTGCCCAGAGTCACATAGTTCATAAGAGGTAAATTAGGATTTGAATCCAGCTGTCCCTCACTGCAAGTCCTGTGTTACCACAATTCCTGCCTCCACTTACATGTGAGATTTTGGGCAAGTTTGCCTCTCTGATGTTCAGTGTCCTCATCTCCAAAATACAGAGAATGCCATTCCTGCCCAACTCACAGGATTTGGGGAGAATCTAAGGAAATAATGTGTTAAAATATTTTGTTGCTGTAAGTCACTTCATAAAAAGGAGTTATTAATATAGCTGTTATGTGGCCACTGGTATACATCTTATCTCTGAACTGACTATTCCCTAAAGGGCAAGATCCATGTCTTTACATTTCCCACAGTGCCTAGCATAGTGCCTGGCAAGGCTAGTTCCCACCCACCCCAATAAAAAGTGTTGATTGATTGAAAACTCCATTAATTCATACAGCTGTTTCACTCAGCCAGGCATAAATAAACATAGTACTAAGTGCTATTATGAAAAAATCACATTCAACAAATCAGTATTAAAATTTTCATGCTTCATTACATCTGGAGTTATTTATTAACCAAATTCTTTCTATTTTTTTCCTGGTAAATCAAGAACATATTTGTAGGGGATGTGTGAATTTGAAATTACTTTTACCCATATTTACAATCTCATTTCCATGAAGATGATCAGTTTTACTACTATGGACCTACTTGAAAGGGAGAGTATGTTTTCCATGCTAGGTAAGTACAATATTTCTCTCACTGTGTCCAAAGGAAGCATGCTGGGATCTTATTGAAAATTCCATCCTGCATTGATTACCAATCTCAATAAACACATTATGGAGACTTTTATAGGTGCTGGGGTGTGCAAGTTATTAGGAAATATGATGAGGTGAATAATATTTAATATTGCCTTACAATTGGTCCTTCCATGTGGTTTTAAAGAGTGGGTTAAACTGTTAATGCTCACCTCTAAAAACCCTAACATACTGTGGTAATCGTAAAACTAAGAGACACACACACTTTAAAGAGCAGACTGGCAGTCCAGGTTTGATGTGTTCCAGATGTCTAGGAATCATGCATGGTGATCTCTCCCTCACAAGGTGCTGAGACGCCCAGCAATGATCATGAGAACAGACACCAAGATAGTTCAATAGAGTGAAGTGTGACAGCCATGGTCAGTTACTTACTAGAGAGCAATAATATATAAAACTTTAATTTGTGTGGTTTTACTCATGGCCGGATAGCACAGTGGTAAGAACACTGACTCCTGAGCCAGAGAACCCAAATTCAAATCCTACTTCTTTTTTCTTCCTTTATTTTTAAATATTTTATTTTTTTCCTGTTACATGTAAAAATAATTTTAACAATCATTAAAAAAAATTGAGTTCTAAATTCTCTTCCTCCTTCTTTCCTCTTAATCCTCAATGAAAAGACAATTTGACCTAGGTTATACATGTGCAGTCAGTCAAAACATATTTCTATATTAGTCATGTTATAAAAGAAAACACAGGCCAAAAGAAATAAAGACATAAAAAAGTGTCTTTCAATCTGCACTCAGACTCCATTAGTTTTTTTTTTTTTGGAGGCAGATAGTAGTTTTCATTATTGGTCTCTAGGGTTGTCTTGAAACACTGTATTGATGAGATTAGCTAAATCCTACACAGTTGATCATCATACAATATTACTGATACTACGTAAAATGTTCTCTTGGTTCTGCTCACTTCACTTTGCATCAGTTCGTGTAAGTCCAGGCTTTTCTGAAAGCATCCAGCTCATCATTTCTTATAGAATAATAGTATTCCATCACAGTCATATATCATAACTTTCTCAGCCATTCCCTAGTTGATGGGCATATATTTCCTTAATTTCCAATTCTTTGACACCACAAAAAAAGCTAAAAATCTCTCCAGTAGTGGTATTGCTGGGTCAAAGGGCATACATAGTTTAATAGCCCTTTAGGCATAGTTCCAAATTATTCTCCAAAATGATTAGAGTAGTTTTCAACTCTACCAATGGTACATTAGTGTCCCAATTTTTGAAATCCTTTTTCTAACCATTACTTGTAAGTTGTGTGACCTTGGTGAGTAGGGCCTCTTTGGGTCTCAGTTTCCTAATCTATAAAATGAGGGTGTTATTCTTGATGGACTGTGAGATCCCTCAAAACTCTAGGACTGTGACCCAGTGAATGTCCTTTTTGTGTGTTTCTACATCGGTAGGAGCTGAGGTGTGAATGAGGAGGTCTTATAAACACTATTTACTCTCAAACAGTTCTTAAGAGTATTTCTTTCACTTCTACTGGCTTGGGGAACTATTGAAGACCTCTGATGATCAAATAAAGTGAAAGCAAGAGGGAAAAAAAGGGTTTTTTTTTTCTAATTACAAGGTCTCCTAAGAGGTGTAAGGGAATTCAAAGTGAAAAAAAAAAAACCAAAAAAATTAATTGATGATAGTCTATGAAAGCCAGTTTAGCAACTCTGTATGCTAGTTTATACTAGCTAGTTATGGTTGAAGGTTGGTAGTTAAAGGTCCTGAAAAACAAATTACTTAAAAAAATTGTTTTAAATGACAACCCAATATGATTTCTAATATAGTGGATGATGTGTCATGTCTTATCTCCTTACTTTAGTGCCTTTTTAAAAGTTCAGTGTAGACAAGTGTCATAGAACACACCTATAATGCCGACTACTAGGGAGGCTGAAGTTGGGGAGAATGCTTAAATTGAGGAGTGTTGAGCTAGAGGAAGGTTAACTGATATAGGAGTCTATACTAAGTTGAATGCCTATATAGTGAGCCCTTAAAAGGGGGAGGCCGCCAAGATACCTAAGATGGGTCAAACTGACCCAGATCAGAAACAGAGAAGGTCAGAGTTTCCATAATGATAATAATAAGGAGAATTAGGCCAGTGAGTTCTATATATCATATATATATGATATATATAATGTGATGTGTGTATATATATATATTTATAGATATGTTGTTTTTTTAATAACAGAGCATTTTGACAATGGGCAAGATAGAGACTCTGTCTTTTTTAATGATTAAAAACAAAATTTTTAAGGTTTTCAGAGTCTTCTTTTAGTTTCTACTCTATTCTCTTGCTTTCTACCACTTTTCATTGGCTATTTAATGTTCTATATCCTAGAGGAGTTTATACTCAAAAGATTGACATGTTGAAACAAGAAATTTATTTGCTCCATGAGTTATGCAGGAGGTAGACTGGTGTAGAGACCAGAGGCGTGACATTAGAATCAGGTAGACTTGGCCCGGGCTTCATTTGTATCTCTAACCCATGCTAGCTGTAACCTCAGGTAAGTCACTCAACCTTTTCTAAGGCTGGGAGTTATGAAAGAGCCAGGGAATGGGTTTTTCCGTATCTGGAATTGTTCCACATAAGTAGAAGTCTAGTTTAAAAAAAAAACAAAAAACTTACACATCCAACTTTGAAAAATCCAGAATAACTTTTCAAGTGGTCAGTGCTACATACTTGGTCTGGATTTTGGAAGTCAAATTATGTTTAGTCTTGTACATGAAAAGTTGGCCTTCTATCCACATGAATTTTTTTTATTAACTCTGGTCTGAAACACCGAGGGCAGAGCATAGTTGGATGCAGGATAGCAGACTTGATGACCTGGCCTGTCAACTCCTGGGTTACCTCATTACTCAGAAGGGGTAGTAATTGGAATTTTGCTGATAGATTGGCTTATGCACATACGAACTCCCAGAGAATCCAACTTTCTCTTCCAGATTCACATTTGCTCAATGGAGCTAACAGTAGCAAAACAGCTTTTGATTGGAATAGTTAGTACCTTTAAAACCCACAGAGCACCGATCTGTTCAGTTCTACAGAAATGTTTCTGTGGTCACCAAAGTAATCACTTAATTCCTTTGTTTTTCATCTAAAGCCAGAAGGTGCTCTGACTTAGATCTACTTAGAAATTCCAAAAAGGCAGCCCAATAGTTTTAAAACCAGAGCTATATGCTGGAATTTTATACTAATAGACCACTGGAAATAATCAAAGGGCAGATAAAAGTATAATGAACTTGGGTAGGGGGAGGATGGGCAGGGAAGGAGGAAAGCACTGATACTTGGGGCCCAAGCATCCCCAAATGGGAAAATTTCCTAACCGATGCAGGGTGGTTAAAGTCCTGGCTAAGAATGAAAACTGGGGGTTTTAATTGGAGGTTACAGGAGATTGCCATGAGAGAGGACAGAAAAAAACTTTCTTATTCATTTGCAGCAAAAGGAGGTTGGTCATGTCTCTCCCTCTCCTAACCCAAGCTTTAACCCCTGGTAAGAGTTGGGGAACAGGGAAAGGAATAGTTATTACTATTTCAGAGATATCAATGGCCAAAAAATGCCAAAGACTAGAAAAGATCAGAGCTCACACCAGAATACCCCTCTGCCTCTGTACTACAGGAGAGAACTGATTACGAGAAGGCTTTTTGGATTTTTTTCATCCTCTGGCTATAATCCAGTTTCATTGCTGGGATAATAAATTATAACAAGTGTTCTTTGAATTTTTTTAATGGGGAGATTGCACACCCATATTTTCTCAGACCAAAGGCATCATTAGATAGAGGGGTGAAGTAGCCAGTTCAACTCTTCCTTGGCAAAACAAATGAGCACAAATTCCACATCACGTGGTTCCAGAGAAATATTTTAAATGCCTTGTTACTTAGAGAGCACATTTTATGCTCAGCATTAAAACTGCCATGCCTTGCTCCATTGAGGGGTATGTGGAAAGGGAAGCCAGCTCTCTAGTTTGTTTTCAGTGAGCCAGCGGATCAGGTTAGATTGGGTTCACTTCTGAGCATGACCTCTTCTGTATTTTATTAACATTCTCTTCATGTCTTCATTGATAAAGAAGCAAAATTGGTATGACAATCCTTAGTCCATCAACATGCTGGAGTTTTCCAGTTCCATTTATCTATTTCAAATCAACAAGAACAAGGAGAGTGCATCGAAAGATAGGATCTGTTCCTAGCACAGGCCTATCCCTGGACTTTTTTTGCTCACTTTTCTCCTAAAGGTCTTTTTTTCCAATCTTTTCCTGGGCTTTTTCCTCCCACTTCATCCATGATCTTTTCTTCAAGGAAACACAATTTTTGTCCACTTGGTAGAATCTAAGACTAAATGTCAATAGTATGATGAAAGCAGCACTTATATGACTTTGATGAAGCGGGACACTTTGAGCAGGTAGATTAATCATGGGCACATGCTTTTATTTTGTTAATTACCTCTTTATTCCTTTACTTCTAGTGATTATTAATCAATCTTATAAAATATAATATTTTGAGGTATTATATATTAATTTTAATTTTTACAATGTGAGGTGATGGAGAGAAAGCTAGCCCCTGAGTCAAGAAGACATGGTTTTAAGACACAGCTCTGCTACATACTCTTATATCAACTTTACCTCTTGGGTTGCTCTCTAAAACTTAAGTTTCAGAGGGGCCAATATGCATTACAAGAGAGTTTATTTTACGAATATGATGAAAGCTGGACTTGGAGACTCTGAAAAATCCTCTCTATCTGAAATAACCATTTGCCTCTGTCATGAATAGCTATCCATGGCAATATTGTAATTACTGGAAAACATCTATTTTTTTTTTTTAATTTGAGCTCAATCTCCCTCTCTCACCCAGATTGGAAATGTGGCAGCCACACATGGCCAGTTCTAGTACTGATAGGCATGAGAGTTTTGACATATTCCATTTCTGACTTGGCATTGTTCAACTCTCTTTAAGTAGTCTGGTGTTCCCCTAACCCACCCCACCCCACTTGGAAGCTCACCATATTGGTGACCAACTTAGTCCTGATACAAGATTTTATTCCATTATAGCTCAAAATTCACTAGTTCATGTGAAGTACCAACTTGAGCCTTTTTAGTAGAAGGGATCACAGCAGTGGGCCACCATACCCATGAGAGTATAATAACTCTCTCCACTTCATCTCCAGCCAAAACAATGAGACTTGGTAGCTTAGCAAGTTATTACATGACTAGATTGAGGAGGAAACTTTCTGTTTCAGTAGGGTTGGACTTCCTTCATTCAAAGCTAACCTGACTCTTGTAAAGGGATAGCATTCTCCAAGGGTCCTCAAATCTGATGTACAATTTTGAATGCTAAGGATGCTCTGATAGAGGACCTAGCAAAAAGGAAAGTAGTTACATTGACCTGACTAGACCAGATGTGAGGATTTAAGACTAAGTTATTTATTTATTTCCTTCTTTGAGTGCTTTCTCTACTCCTCAAACAGAGCAGCTGTTGGCAATTGTGCTCCTTTGGGGAACAGGAAAATCCAAATGAACTTTCTCATTTTGGTTTGAAACTTGTTGGGAGGCCTGCATTATCTCATGTCAGGGTAGGACCCAGCACAGTAATATAATTCGATTCCATTTGTCAGAATTTTTAGCATTGCTATTAAAAATATATCCTTACACATCCATAACTTGGAACAACTAAATTGTTCTAGGTGTTTGTAATGAACTAAAAATTACCCCCAAAGTCTAAATGTTTTTCATATTCCCATTTAACTTCCCCCACCCATTTCATTTGATGATCCCAAGCTGCTACTAAACCATCCTTTAATACTTAAACTCAATCTTTTAGTACAATATTCTCCTGGTAATGGTAGCATAGAAGCATGAAAATTACAGATAACCTTTGGAAAGATCACTGAAGAGATTCATCATAAACAGGCTATAGCATATTACCAATGATAATTTGTACGTCAAATATACTTATAGTAAAAAGCAATTAAAGATGAGAATGATTGGGAAAGGAAGTACGCTGGATATAACATAAGAGTAACAGTCAAAAGATGGACAGCCTGTGAGTGCTTCACTTGTCCATTACATGTAAAAAAAGAATGAAAGGAAAATATTCAGTACATTATGATATTTGTTTGGGAGCTACTTGTGGAATGCCTGAATTGAGTTAATGATGCATAGATGTTCTAAGTGGGCATTTATATGATTCCCCAGTGAATAGAAACTTCACTCATTCAGGCTAAGGGGAAGAATTTACAATTTTACATTTTACTAAAACTTCCTCCTGACCAACCCCCATTACTAGGAATGATTGTAGTTTGAATACTAGACTTACTGGGCTTTGGGAGTTTTTTGAAGCAAGGGCAAATAAAACACAAAATTTATGTTCAGTAAACTTTACAATTAGGAAAAGATCAATGGCATTGTTAAGGGAGGGACTTTGATAATGTTTGGTTCATTACCTGCAAAGGCTTGACATTTAACTGGGGTTGATCTGTAGCCTGTTCATGACAGGACTTTTAGATTTCAAAGAAAACAAAGAAGGTAGAAAATATTGTTCCAAAATATGAAACCATTGATTTTGGAGTTAGAAGGCATGAGTTTAAATTTCAGCTACTCAATTTATTATCCCAGTGATCTTGAAGTAGCTTATTTAAAGGAATTATAGAAGGAATTATTTTGTAAAATGGAAAATCAATCCTTAATTTAGATTGTTTTGTTTTAATTGAATATTCAGACTCTGAATCACCTAAAATGGCAATTTTATACTTTCCTATTAAATTACAATTTTTATTATAATATTCAATGCATCTATCAAAGACATGCTCTATGATAATATTAGCAGGCAATAGGAAGGTTTTCATCATTCAGAAGTTCCATAGTGGGTTACATCTTAGCCATTATATAACTGAATGAAAGAAGTAGAAAATACAAAATGAAAGTTTTCTTTTTTCTTTTTTTATTAATTGAATATCATTTTATTATGGTTCATTAGAAGGTGCTTTTCCATAACTATTGTATTTTTATGCCGTAATACATGGACAGTTTTTCATGAAGGGACCAGGCAGAGCTAAGAAAGTTTCCTATTTTTGTTGTTGGGGAATATATTTAGTATTTACATTAACTCATTATTTATGCTATCTTTCAGCAAAATGTAGTTTCTTTGTCTCTTTTAGTTACATTTATTTTTGCTATTCCTTTTTTTGAGAGGATAACTACTATCTCTGCATTTTGCTACTTCTACTGAAGTATAATAGATGATGCTCTACTCTATTATTTGAATTCTGTGCATCTGTTTCAAGTGTACTTCTTGTAACCATTATGTTTTGATTTTCAGTCAATTCTGCCAACCTTTTCCATTTTATGGGTGAATTTCCCCCATATATACAAATTAAAATCCTTACTTGTGTATTTCCCTAAAACCTCTTTTCTACCTTTCCTTCTCTTTCTTTTGGCTTCCTCTTTCAGTTTGTTTTACTTTTGATGAATCCCTCCCTTTATCAATCTTCTCTCTTATTCCTCTCTTTTCATTTTCCTCCAACTTCCCTGATGAATGAAATGGATTTCTATGCCCAACTATGTATGTATATCCTTTACTCCTTTGCCAAGTTCATATGACAATGATTTTAAAATATCACCTATTCATCTTCCTTCCCCTTAATCATTTTTAAAGTTATCTATTTGGGAACTATAATTATGTAAGATAAATTTTTTACCTCCTCCCCCTACTTTTTTACTACCTTATGTTTTCTTTCTATTCTTCACTGAAGATGATCAAAATATAAAAAAGGACTACTCCTAGGCTTTCTGTGTAATTAGATCCCCTCTATGACCTATGATAATTATAGAATTTGGAGAAGATTCATGTGTTACCTTTTCATAAAAGAAAGCAAGCAGTTCATTCGTGTTTCATAATTGATAACTCCCATTTACCTCCTACTGATGTGTGCCTCTCTTTTCTTTTCTAAGCTATAATTATTTTTCTTTTTTGAAAACTATAGCATTCTAAATTCAAAACCATAAAGCACTAATAGGCTATTGGTATTAAAAAGATGAGCTTCTGATTCAAAAAGAAGTCATCCCTGACCAAGAATGCCTTCTACAGTGTTCCCACTAGGGGAGTGATAAACTTTCATCATAAAACCTCTAGGGATTTGGGATTTAAAGTTTCTTCCACATAAAACTTTGGGACAACTCTAACTGGACTATCTTCCCTTATGCCTTGTGTATTCAGTTCATGGATCAGTAATTGACCCTCATAAGCAATAAAAGCTTTTTCTTTCTTCCATATTATATTATCTGCCATAGGAGATATTCCCAAACTCATTATATTAAAAATGTCAATTTTTCAGTATGAGCACTCATGTTTAAAATCACAAGAAGACATTCCAATATTCTTTTAATAGTCTTAATATCTCCAGTATTAATTGTGTAATATATTTAAGGACTGAGCTCTGAATGAAAACTTTCATTAAATTGATAAAGTCTCATTAAACTAAGACTGAACTGGATACAGCATGAATTTTCTGTTGTATAGTAAGGCTTAAATAGTGATTGTTTGCCTGTATCCTTTACATTTCTATATTCTCTCCATTATCTGTCCTCTTCTGGTTCAATATAACTTATGTAACTTTCTCATAAAGGCTTTCATACATGTATGACATTTATATGGATGCCAGATCATGTTAAATCTGTGACTGAAAGCCCTACCACATGTATTACATTTATAAAGCTTCTCTTCAGATGAGTTATTTATGGCTTAATAAGAATTGAGTTTAGGAAAACCTTTCCTGCATTCACTATATTTATAAGGTTCTCTTGAGAAAGAATTTTCTGATATTTATTAAGTTGTGACATCTTAATGAAGGCTTTCCCACACTCCTCACATTTATAAGAATTTGCTCCAGTCTGAATCTTTCATATTTAGGTTGAGTTTTTAGGGAAGGCCTCTACACATTCACTAAAATTATAAGGCTTCTCTCTAGTATGAATAATCTGATATGAAATTTGGGTTGACTTCTGACTGAAAAATTTCCTAACACTCAACAAATTTACCCCAATATAAATTTTCTGATGTATATTAAATTTTGAAATCTCAATGAAGACTTTCCCACATTTTCCATACTTATAAGGCTTATCTCTAGTAAGAATTATCTGGTGTTCAATAAGGTTTGAAGATTGAGAAATTTATTACCTATATTAGCTTTCTCTCCAGAATGAATACTCTTGTGCTTACCAATGGTTGTATTTCTGTTGAAGATTTTCCCACACTCCTCACATTTTTAAGGCTTCTTTCCAGTATGAGAGGAGCTGAATTTTGGTGGAAGGCTTTCCCATACTTTGTTACATTTCTAAGACTTCTCTCCACTATGAATCACTTGATATCTATTAAGATCTGATATCCCAGTAAAGTTTTCTAACCTCCTCACATTTATATAACTTCTCTCCAGTATGAATTCTATGATGTCTGGAAAGGGTTGAGCTCCAACTGAAGGCTTTACCACATTCATTACATCAAAAATTCTTCTCTTCATTATGAATTCTCTGGTGTTAAATAAGGTTTGAAGACTGAGGAAAGGCTTTTCTATATTCTTTACAATTATAAGACTTTTCCAGTATGACTTCCTTGGTGTTCAATAAGTTCTGAAAAGTGAAGAAAGGCTTTGCCACATTTACTACATTTTTAAGGCTTCTCTCCTGTGAGAATTCTTTGGTACCTAAAAAAAAGGTTGAACTTCTGTTGAAGGTTTTCCCACATTCCTCACATTTATAAGACTTCTCTCCAGTATAAATTCTCTTATGTTCATTAAGGCACAAGGATTAAAGAAAGACTTTTCCACATTCACTATATACATGAGATTGCTCTTCAGTATGAATTCCCTAGTGTTTAAGAAGGAGTGAAGAGTGAGGAAAGACTTTCCCATATTCAGTACACTCATGAATCTTCCCTCCAATATGAATACTTAGGTGCCTAACAAGAGTTGAATTTCTTTTGAAGGTTTTTCCACACTCCTTACATTTATAAAGCTTCTCTTCGGTATGAATAATATGGTATTTATTAAGGTCTGAGTGATGATTGAAGGCTTTCCCACATTCATTGCATTTATAAGGCACCTCTGTAGCATGAATCCTCTGGTGTTCAATAAGTTTTGAAGAGTGAAAAAAGGTTTTTCCACACTCCTCACATTTATAAGATTTTTTTCTTCTATATGAATCATCTGATGTATTATTAAGATCCCCCATCACAATATAGATTTTTCTATATTCCTCACATTTATAAAGCTTTTCTCCAGCATTAATTCTATGATGTCTGAAAATGTTTGAGCCCTGATTTTTAAAGACTCATTACATTTATGAGGCTTCTTTCCATTATGAATCTTCTGGTTCTTCCTCCTAATTATTATCTTTTGAAGATAGCTCTGAAGTCTCTGTGCTAACTTCTAAATCTTCTCCTGCTCCCCACCAGCCATACAATAGTACTTTAGCCTGATCATTTATTCTCCCCAGAATCCCCGACATTGCCAGGGCTCCTGGGATGATCCTCTGTGTTCAACCTCAGTTCTTCTCTGTAGCAGCTGACTCCACATCTAACCAAGTTTTCTTTTTATTGATTATTAAATACATTTGATTACTATAATAAGGTATCTCCAATATGTACTTCAAAAACATACAGCATTCCTTAAAAGGTGAAAATAGAGAGAACTTTGTCATTGTATTTCCAGTTTCATCCTTAAATGTCTAAGGGATAATGTTGCTTAGTTTCATTAGTGGCCAAGCTTTAGGTAAACTTATTTTTTTCCATTCATAATCTTCCACTATCAGCCTCCAAAAAAGTATTTCTTTGAATTTATAATCTAGATTTTTGGCTTCCATATCTTTCTGCTTTCTAGAAAACTTGGGTCTCATTATGGTGATTGTTTTAAATATTCAGCTTCTTTTAGGAAACAGGAATAGTCTTATCACTATGTGTTTTTTAATTCACTTTCTTTTTTCACATAAAGAACTTCTTTAAAGAGATCAGAATAGAATAGTTACAATTCTATACTATGACTTCTCATGCTTATTCTTCCTCTCAATTTTTAGTTTATTTTAATCTCTGGTCTAACAAGTCAGTGTTACATCTGAATATATGTCTGTATAGCCAGATTATTCAGAAATATCTTAGAACCAGTAACCAATCATTTCTTGTCTTTTAAAGTAGAAGAAATTTCACTTTTTGCATGATATTATTTGATATTCACCATATCTAGTATTTTATATTGTCTAGGGTGATTTTAAATGGTGTTTCTCTTTCTACTTCTTGCTGCTCTAGTGTGTTGGAAATGTATAGAAATGCTGATGATTTATGTGCATTTATTTTGTATCCTGCAACTTTGCTAAAGTTGTTGATTATTTCTACAAGCTTCTTAGTTGATTCTCTAGGATTTTTTAAGTATACCATCATATCATCTGCAAAGAGTGATA
>NC_058130.1:634066829-634100082 GCF_016433145.1 Gracilinanus agilis | reverse complement strand
TTTTCTTATTCACTCAAGTTTCTCTTGGTGTCCCCTGCTATTCACCCCCTCTTTCCCATCCCCCATGTCATCTTAGATTATTTAGTGTTCCACCCTCACCCTGTGAATTATTCTTCTGACTACTATAATAGTGGATACTATAATAGTGAATAGAGTTCACTACAGAGAATTAAACATAACATTTCTCTACATAGGAATACATATAATTAGATGTTACTGAGGCCCTTAGAAAGGCAAATTTAAAAATTATAAGTTTTCTTTCTTTCCCCTCTGTCTCTTATTTACCTTTTCATGTTTCTCTCGATTTTTGTGGTTGGATATCAAACTTTCCATTTAGCCCTGGTCTTTTCTGTGCAAATACTAGGAATTCTTCAATTTTGTTGAATGCCCATATTTTCCCCTGGAAATATATAGTCAATTTTGATGGGTAGTTGATCTGTGGTTGCAGGCCCAGCTCTCTTGCCTTTCTGAATATTGTATTCCAAGCCTTACGGTCTTTTAGCGTGGAGGCTGCCAGATCCTGTGTGATCCTGATTGGTGTTCCTTGATATTTGAATTGTCTCTTTCTGGCTTCTTGTAAGATTTTTTCTTTTGCTTGAAAGCTTTTGAATTTGGCAATAATATTTCTAACTGTTTTCTTCTCTGGATCAAATGTAGTGGGTGTTCTATGAATCCTTTCGATGTCTATATTGCCCTCTTGTTGTAGGACTTCAGGGCAATTTTGCTGAATAATTTCTTTTAGTACGGAGTCCAGGTTTCTATTAATTTTTGGTTTTTCTGGAAGACCAATTATTCTCAAATTGTCTCTTCTAGACCAGTTTTCTTGGTGTGTCACTGTCTCATTGAGATATTTCATATTTCCTTCTATTTTTTCAGTCTTTTGACTTTGTTTTATTTGTTCTTGTTGTCTTGAGAGATCATTAGCTTCTAATTGCTCAATTGTAGCCTTTAGGGACTGGTTTTCGGCTATAATCTTTTGGTTTTCCTTTTCAATCTGGTCATTTCTGGTGTTCAATTTGCTTATCAGTTCATTTGATTTCTGAGCCTCACTTTCCAATTGCAAGATTCTACCTTTTAAACTGTTATTTTCTTGCCAGATCTCTTCCATCTTCCTCAGAATCTCAGTTTTGAACTCTTCCATAGCTTGTGACCCATTTTCCTTATTTGAGGAGGGTCCAGATGCTTGTTTGTTCTCCTTCTCTGTTTGCTCAGTTGTCTGAATTTTCTCTGTGTAAAAGTTGTCGAGTGTTAAAGACTTCTTTTTCTTGTTGTTTAGCTTTCTCTTCTGAACTTCCTGAGTCTGGGTAGCCATCATTAGCCCAGCAGCTTCTCAGCTTTATCCTCGCCGAGGTCTTTTGGCTTCTGAGGTCTGAGTTCTGGTTTTTTCCAAGGTCAAGCCCCCTGGTGGACCCCCTTGCTTGATCCTCTGCTGGAGGTTCCTTTACAAGTCTCAGGGCGCTGCTTCCACAGTCGTATACCGGTCTACGCTGGTTCCCCACTCAGGGTTTCAGAGTTTTGGCTCGTGGCTGTGTCTGCCTCCACCCACGCCTCTGCAGCGCCTGAGCTCTCCCGTGCTCAAATTTCGGGTGCGTTCTTTGGCTTATTGGGGTCCCAAATCTTGCTGCTCTCAGGAACAGGCCCTGGAGCTGCCAATGGCTCGATGGGTGCCCCAAACTTGCTCTATTTCTTTTTAATTGGCTTCGGCGCTATAGGTGGTGTGTGTGGAGGGGTTGGGGGTGGGGTGGTTGCTCAGCCCGCGATTTAGTGAGAGCTGTTTCTCCCCTTTATAGCATAGAAATGTCCCGATTCCACGTACCTTCCACGCTGCACTCTGTTGTGGGGGTTCCTCCATTCGTCTGGACTTGATTTTATGTCCCCTTGAGGAGTTTTGTGTGTTTTGGTCAGGAGAGGTTAAGAGCTGCTTCTTACTCTGCCGCCATCTTAACCCGGCTGACTCTTTTCTTAAAAGATATATCCATCATGTTTAGTTGTAGGCTTCTGAGGCCTTTGGCATTTTTCCTTCTTTCATACCTGGGTCATATTTTCCATTCTTTTATTGGTATATAAGCTAAGATTAATGTCATAATATTCATTGGAAAAATACTTATAATGAGAATTGGTGATTTCAGGAGACCAAGCACCATGAAATGGTGTTTCTTCTTGCCAGTTCTTTATCCACTGGGTTTAGAGTTACAAGATCTGAGTTCAAATCCAGTCTGAGACACTTAACCTCTGTTTACTTCAGTTTCCTTATCTCTAAAATGAGGGTAACAGTGTTTACCTTGTAGGTTTGTGAGGATCAAAGATGATAATATTTGTTTGTTTGTTTTTTTAAACCCTTAACTTCTGTGTATTGCCTCCTAGGTGGAAGAGTGGTAAGGGTGGGCAATGGGGGTCAAGTGACTTGCCCAGGGTCACACAGCTGGGAAGTGTCTGAGGCTGGATTTGAACCTAGTATCTCCCGTTTCTAGGCCTGACTCTCAATCCACTGAGCTACCCAGCTGCCCCAAAGATGATAATATTTGTAAAGCACTTAACACTATGTCTAGAATATAGTAGGTACTTAATAAATGCTCATTCCTTTCCTCTTATTGTTTTTAGAACTTAATGAAGAAAATTCTGGCAACTTCTTTTATTTACTCCAAGGAAAACCTTCCTAAAGCACAATAGACCTTCCTCATCCAAATCCAGAAAAAGAACTGTGGAAACAGAAATACATCAGAAAAATATATGATCTATCATGTAGTACGACAGGGATATGATTACAGTTTTGATGTCAAAAGATCTTCTACTGAAAATGTGAATAACATGGAAATAAGTTTTTAACATTGATGCATGTATAATCCAGAGTAATTGCTTGTCAGCTTTGGGAGGGGGGAGGAAAGAAGGAGAGTGGTGATCATGACACATGTACCCTTGGAAAAAAATGTTTTAAACCCTAATATCTTTTATATATATATCCTTCTATATTAATTTTATTTGTTACAGGGCTAGGCAATGGGGGTCAAGTGACTTGCCCAGGGTCACACAGCTAGGAAGCGTCCGAGGCCAGATTCCAACCTAAGACCTCCTGTCTCTAGGTCTGGCTCTCAATCCACTAAGCCATCCAGCTGCCCCCCTTGGAAAAATATTCTAAATAAAAAAAGGGAAAAAACAGTCCTTCCTCACAAATGAGTACCTTGAAAGCTATTCAAACTGTGAGAAATGTTAGCTCAACATTCATGTAAATGGCATAGCATCAGCCCTACCCACTAATAGGCTTCTTTTATCAACCAACCAAAGAATAATCTATAGTCTTTTGTGACTTAATCTCCCAAACTACAACTAACAAGCCAGCAGAAACCTTTAGACTGAAGTTAAATCTGTATTTTAAAATGAACCTCTTCAATCGTTAATTGAACATTCTTGGTATTGTTTATCTTTTATCAGGTGTTGTTTATCTTTTCTTGTGTTTTGGACTTCTTTTGCAGCCTATATATGTATATATGTATACATGTGTGTTTGTATATATATGTGTGTAAATATGTGTGGATGGATGGATAGATAGATAGAAGGATGGATGGGAAGATAGATAGTTACATACTACCTATATTCAAGGTCAATCATCTTGAGGTCAATCTCTTGGTAATTTTAAGTTCACAATTTATAGTTTGATTATTTTCTTGATTTTCTTTGCATTTATAATGTTGGACTCATGTACCAGTTTCTCAGTTTTTCTTCACTTTGCATTAATTCATGTCTTCACAGGCTTCTCTATTTATAATATTCTTTTTTTTCTTACAGCATGGTTATATTTCATATTGATTGGTTTAACCATCTAATCAGTCAGTCAACTAACATTTATTAAATACTTACTATGTGCTAGGCACTATATTAAACTCTGGGGAAACAAAGGCAAAACATGATCTCTGCCTTCAGGGAGGTTATATTCTAATAGGAGAAATGAACTTCAAAGTAATTAGACACATATAAGATATATGAAGAATAGAGAAAAAGTTATCTCAGAAGGAAAGACATCAGCAGAAAAGGAGTCCAGTAAAGGTCTACTGTTGAACGTGAAACTTCTTCTACGTCTTGATCTGAGACTTGATCAAAGGCAGAGAAACTAAGAAGCAGAGGTGAGAGAATAGAGCATTCTAGGGAGAGAAAATCGCCAGCACAAGGCACAGAGATGTGAAATAGAGTGATATGCGTGAGTAACAGCAAGTAGGCAACTGTGGCCATCTCAATGAATGGGTATCTATTTTCCTTCTATTTCTCTGCTACTTCAAAAAGTGCTACTGTAATGGTATTTCTTAGTCAAGATATATACATATATATAATATTACATATATATTACTTTTATTTCCAAAGGTCATCAGGGCGAAAGGAAATAGGTTATAAAATATTTATTGCAGCTTCTTTTCTGGTGGCAAAGAACTGGAAATTATGGGATGCCCATCAACTGGGAAATAGATATACAAATGGTAGCATATGATTGTGATGGAATTACTGTACTTTAAAAAATTATGAGCAAGTTAGTTTTGGAATAACATAGAAAGACCTACATGAAATTATGAAGAGTCAAAAGAGCAGAACCAAGAATTTTATATGGCAACAGAAATATTATTTGAAGAATGAATTGTGTGTGCATACCTCCAGGGAAAGAAATAATAAGCAAGGCATGTTTTTATATATACATATTTCTTTTTTGTCAAATGATGCTTTCTCTAATAGGAAGAGGGGAGTATGGGAAGGAGTTACTTGGGTATTTTAATGTAACAACAAATTAAATAAGTTTAAAATTGAAATAAGTGATGTATTAAATAGTTTGATGTATATGAGATTTTCATTATTAAGCTGCTTTAAGTATAGACCTAGTAGTGAATTCTCTGAGTAAAAGTGCATGGAAGGGGGCAGCTGGGTAGCTCAGTGGATTGAGAATCAGACCTAGAGATGGGAGGTCCTAGGTTCAAATCTGACCTCAGACACTTCCCAGCTGTGTGACCCTGGGCAAGTCACTTGACCCCCATTGCCTAGCCCTTACCATTCTTCTGCCTTGGAGCCAATACATAGTATTGACTCCAAGACGGAAGGTAAGGGTTAAAAAAAATTAAAAAAATAAAAGTGCATGGACATTATAGCCACTTTTTTATACGATTGCAATTTGTTTTCCAGAATGGTTGAATCATTCCACAACACCAACAGTCCATTAATATACCTATCTTTCCCCAACTCTACCAACAATGTTTATTCCCTTCTTTTGTCATCTTTGCCAGTTTGCTGCAGATAAGCTGAACCCTCAAACTGGATTGCATTGATATTTCTTTCATTATTAGTGATTTGGAGCATATATTCAAACGATTATTGATAGTTTTCAATTATTTTGAGAACTGTTGATACTCTTTGATTACCTGTTTTTTGGGAAACAGCTTTTGTTCTTATATTCTTATACTTGTCTACATATCCTGGATTTTAGACCCTTATCAGAGATAACTGAAAGAATGAATGAAACATTTATTAAGTGTATATTATGAGTCAGCTAGATAGCTCTGTGGATAGAGAGCCAGACCTACATATGGAAGGTCCTGGTTTCAAATCTGGCCTCAGACACTTTCTAACTGTGTGACCCTGGGCAAGTCACTTAACCCCAATTACATAGCCCTTATTTCTCTTCTGCCTTGGAACTGATATTTACTGTTGATTATAAGAAGGAAAGGATTTCTTAAAAAATGTGTACCATGTCCAAAACATTATGCTAAGTCCTCAGGACACAAATAGGAAAGTAAGATAGTCCTATAATTTAAAGAGCTCAAATTCTAATTGTAATTATAGAATTGCATTCTAATTGACTTCTTCCCTTCTTATTTTGCATTAATTTTGTCTTTTCAAAAAGTTTTCATTTTCATGGAATCAAAATTGTATATTTTATTTTATTTTTTTAAACCCTTAAATTCTATGCATTGGCTCCTTGGTGGGAGAGTGGTAAGGGTAATCAATGGGGGTCAAGTGACTTGCCCAGGGTCACACAGCTGGGAAGTGTCTGAGGCTGGATTTGAACCTAGGACCTCCCATCTTTAGGCCTGACTCTCAATCCACTGAGCTACCTACCTGCCCCCAAAATTGTATATTTTAAAGATTAAATCTATCTCTTTTTTGGTCAAGAATTTATTTTCTATCTATAATTGTGAATAGTACTTAATTTTATTTTCCTTAAAAAGTTTTAATGGTATGACCTTTACTATTTAAGCCATGCATCTATTTTTACTGTCCTTATGATCCCTATCACCAACCATGTGACTTCCTTGACAAAACTTTTCCTACTTACTATTTCCTCCCTATATGTACTCTCTTCTCCAGTACTAAGAACAGAACTTGACATATAGTAAGCACTAAATAAATGTTTTTTTTATTCATTCATTGTGGTAAATGGTAGGTAATATGTTGGTCTAAACCTAATTTCTGTCAGATTACTTTATATTTTCCCCAGCAATTCTAGTGAAATAGGAAATTCTTCCCCAGGAAATAAGTAGTTTGGGTCCTTTTCCAGTCTATTACATGGATCTACTTTTCTTTTTTTATTCTTGGCCAGTGCCTAAGATTTCCATAATTTTGTTTCAGCAATCAATTTCTCTTTGTTGATAAGAATTAGGTTTGCCACATCAGTTCCCCTCATTGCTACTTCAACCTTTTGAAAAAATGAAATTATCATTTAGGCAAGTCAAGAATTTAGTGAAATGTAGAAAGTCCTCCAATAGATGTTTCAGTAGTTAAAATCTATTTTTAATACCTTTCTGCCAGGTTTGGTATGTGCTTTCCAAACTCATTACTCATTTCCTTATTTGAGCCTCTTTGTATACTCCCCTTGTAAAATTATTTCCTTTTATTCTTCCTTTTATTCTCTTCCAAATGCTCTCTACCATGCCTCCCTCCTCATGTTCTTGGATTCTTTATATGAGTAAATGTTCTTAATATATTCTCTGCTGCCTTTTAAAAATTATTCATTTTGAAGAAAGCATGCCTTTGGATAGCCATATTCCAGTCATGAGCTCCAAGACGCAATGATAGCATTAAGGTTAAATTTACCTCCTTATGTAAAGATTTCATGTTCACTTTGCTTATTAATTATATTTGGCTTGTGGTTTTTCTTTCCTGTCTTTCTTCTTAGATATTGTTTCCTGTGGATTACTGGTCTTTTTCACTGATAATTTTTTTCTAATGTCATATTACCATATATGGCAGCCAAGGACAACATGAATTTACAGCCTCATTTTTGGGATAAAATCTTAGACATCCCTATACTAGAGGATCGTCTAAGATTATGAGGAATATTCTATCATAAAACAGTGAGAAGCAGTGCATAGAAAAACAAGCTACAGAAGACTTGGCAAAAGATCCAACCATGCCAGATCATCCCAAGGGCATTTAAAGGATGAAACTGAAAGTAGGTTAATGAATAAATGAAAAAATGCAATCTGTAAATTCATATAGGAAACTTTTCTACCCCTGGACTCTTGCACCATGGTCTCCAGTTGCTGAATGAGACCATAGAAAAGTCATTAAAGATGAGAACAGCTAAATAGGAGAAAGTCTATATAGGGGGAGTTGGACCCAAGATTGTCATGGAGAAATTTAAAAGGAGGCACAGCAAATCCTTTAATGAACTCAGATAGGCATAGAGAGACAGACAGAGAAGTGTCCTGGCATTGCAGATAGGGGTTGAGTCAGGAACATACAGAAGGAGGGCTCACTACATCACCCAAGGAGAGGTTATGCACAAGTCCTCGGTTCCAGCATCTGGCCCAGCCTACAGAAGAACAACCAGAGCAGGAATCATAGACTAAAGAGAAACCTGCAGTTCTCTCATGCTGATCCAATAGAACTTCCCATCTGGCTGATAGGATCTGAGTTCAGCAGCATTCTAATGTTGCTCTGACCGAAATCCAGCTCAGAAATTTCTGTTCAGAAGCCAGTAGCAGTAGTTGTAACAATAGTGTGGTTCAGTCCCCAAATTCAGAAAAATATGATTTTACCTCCAGCATTTAGCCTAGCCTACAGAGGAATAAGCAAGGTATATAAATCTTGGACTAAAGGGAAACCTACAATTCTGACACTCTGAACCAACATAGCTTTCCAATTGACTGAAAAAGGCATCAGTCTACTGTCACTGCATCCCAAACTGAGGTCAGAAACTTGCAAAGTTTGTAGGGAACCAGCCAAGCAGCAACACCAGAAAGCAGCAACAGAACTGACCCAGACCTTCCCTTTAGAAAAGTAGCAAAGCCCAACTCCAACATCAGATTGAGAAACAGGATAGGCAAATGGGCAGACCAAAAAAAAACCCAACCAAAAAACTCTACCATAATCAGTTGTTATGATGGCAGGAATACTCAAAACACAAACATAGAAAAAGAAGAAAAGGACTACCAGGCATCTAAAAGCAAAGTTTCAGAGAAAAACACATCTTGAGCACAAACTCAGCTAGAATTCCTGATAGAGAAGAAACAAGTTTTTTTTAAGGAGTTAAAAACATTTTTAGAAATTAAATGAGAGCACATGAGGGGAAAACAAGGAAAAGGACTAAGAGCTATGGAAGAAAGAATTAGAAAGCATACTGACAACCTAGCACAAGAGGTATACAACATTGCCTAAGCAATAAACAACATGAAAAACTAGAATGGACCAAATAGAAGTCAATGACTCCAGGAGGAAATAAGAAATATTAATATTTTGTCTGATGATAGTTAAAGGAGCTGCATTAAGTACCAAATTTACAAACACTAAATTTACTGACAAATTTAATTCATGAATAGTGTAAAAGTGGAGCCCTGGATTCTAGTAGAGGGCTGAAAGCACTATCTAAGGATATTTACAGGGCGTGAGATGATGCATTAGTCAGTGGTCCCCAAACTTTTTTGGTCTACCGCCCCCTATCCAGAAAAAATATTACTTAATCCCCTGGAAATTAATTTTTAAAAAATTTTAATAGCAATTAATAGGAAAGATAAATGCATCTGTGGCCATCACCACTTCCCTGGATCTACCACCGTAGCACCTACATTGGGAATCACTGCATTAGATGGAGCCTGAAGCCAGGAAGACTTATCTTCCTGAGTTCGTACTTGGCCTCAGATACTCTCTGCTGGGTACTCCTAGGCAAGTCACTTATCCCTGTTTGCCTCTGTTTCCTGATCTGTAAAATGAAATGGGGCAGGAAATGGTAAAGCACTCCAATATCTTTGCCAAGGAAATCCCAGATGGGGTCATGAAGAGTCAGATGACTGAACAAAAACCAAAAAACAAACAAACAAACAACAACAAACAACAAAAAAGGATATTTGGGAATAGGTATGAATCTACTCTGCTAAAGAAATAGAGGAAGATAATTTTTTAGGGTTTTTTATAGTGTAATAGAAAGAACAAACTTCGAGTCAGGAAAGTCTGGGGTTCAGATCTTAGCTCTGGCACTTAACTAGCTGTGTGACTCTAGGCAAGATACTTCACAAGTTACAAGTTATTAAACTATTGTCTGTAAAATGATGATCATAATAATACTTAAACTTTCTACCTCATAGGATTTTTAGGGGAAATTATTTATAGGAAGAGGATTTTATGATCATAGTTCTGGATCATTTCATTGTCTTTAGAAATTATAGAAAGGTTCTTTTTAAGGAATCTAGACTTATTGATAAGTTCAGACAGTGAAAAGAATGATATATGCTGTGCAACATGCCTGCAATTGGTAAAAAATTTTACCCACCAAATACCTAGCCAAGTATCAGCTAGTAGACAGAATTAGTTGAACTTAAGAAGCTTTCTGTTTTTAAGATATACTTGAAAATAAACTGTAAGGGGCAGCTATATTGCTCAGTGGATTAAAAGCCACACCTAGAAATGAGAGGTCCTGGGTTCAAAACTGGCCTCAGATTCTTCTTAGTTATGTGACCCTGGGCAAGTCATTTAACCTAACTCCCTAAACCTTTACCACTCTTCTGCCTTGGAACCAATATACCATATTAGTTGTAAGGTATGGGTTTAAAAAAAGGGGAAGAAAAGATAAACTGTACTGGAACTGGATGATTACCACTACAAAACTGTTATCCACAATCACCCAGACCCAACAATGAACCATAAAAATTTACTGTAAGAACAATGTTATTAATAGACATTGCCATACCAAATACTCATAATCTCTAAGCTATGCAGAATGAAGAACTTTCAAAATAAAGAGACCTAGTCCAAGAAATCAAAACCATGTGGGAACAGGATGAGGTACCTATCATCCCTATCATCCTGTCTGCTTTGGAATTTGTCCCAAATATGCTTTCAGTGATTCTACAGACAATGACCTTAGATCTCAATGCTTTTATTCAGTTTCAAAAGCAATTATTTTATCCATTTATTTTTATACAATAGTCCACAGAACATTAAATATAAAAGAATAAAAGTGGGATAGTGATTTGTCCCAGATTTTTCTCTGAACTGTATCACAAAAAGATGAAAATGACATGGATAATAATGATAATGATGATGATTATGGTAACAATAATATACTTGCAGTTATGTAGTGCTTTAAAGTGTTTAAAAGAACATTTTACTTTATGGCCTTTTGTTCCAAAGTTGTTTCCAGATATAATATCCCTCTAACTCAAAGAGCCTTCCCTTGAAACAAAGAAGCATAGATACATGCAGTCAAATCATTTAGAGCTTAATCTGGCCAATGATATTGTTGTTTTGTTGTTCATCCTTCATTTTTCGAAGAAGACCAATGACATCACAGAGTGATGCTGTGACATGTATGAATTGGATTTAAATGAGGCAGAGTTGCACAAAATCATTAGCCTCATTTCTTCTTCCAGAGTCATGGGCAAGACAAAAGTCAGGATGATTGGTGGTGCCTCAGTGAGCAGTGGATGACCTTAGTATCTTCAATGTCTGGATGTCTTTTTCTTTTTCTGTCATTTCAATAACATAATGCAATCCATTACATTCAAATATTACATGTCTATCCAGCTATTTCTTCCACTCATTGCATTTGTGTTATTTCATTATTTTGTCATAGTACACAAAACTTCCATGGATATTTTCATATATATATATAAAATCTCTTTATATAATCTTTTTACCCTCTCAGTAATGCCCTTAGGGTCTAATCTGGGATCTCTAGGTCAATAAGCATGAACAGCTTTACAGCTCTTAATGTATAATTCCATCTTGTTTTCTTAAAAAAAAACCTTTTTTCATCAGATTTAACAATGTAATATTATGCATATTTCTCCATGTTCCTATCAGCATTTAATTTGATCACTTTAGCCTATCTGATTCTTAGTTAAAATATATTACCAGAAACAAATTTTGCTAGATCAGCCCTTCAGCAGTAGACACAATCTGTTGCCAGGACTATATTCTTTCCAAAATAAATCTTTCCAGCTTGGTCATACCCAGTGGAACTTTTGTTCAAGTGCCACAACCCTTCAGGGATGCAGAATTATGTCAATAGTATGATGAGTGTTGACACTTTTGCAGAATATTTATGCTCTCTGTCATTGCTGTCCCATCAGAAACTGTATGGATTATGGCATTCTCAGACTTAGATCTACTACTAATCGCATGCAGTTGTGTGTGTGTGTGCTGTGTGTGTCTGTGTCATGTGCACGGGGCTCTCCAGATATATTTTATCTTATCTAAGGTTCTATTCATCTCCTTAACTTCTTTCTTTCTTTCTTTCTTTCTTTCTTTCTTTCTTTCTTTCTTTCTTTCTTTCTTTCTTCCTTTCTTTCTTCCTTTCTTTTTGGTTAGATTTTTCTAGTTCTGAAAGATGAAAATTAAAATCTGCTGCTATTATTATTTTATCAATTTCCAACTTTAACTCAACTGTTGCTCTAAAAATATGGGTGCTATAGCTTTTAGTGCATACATTGATAATGGAAAACCCCTCTTCCCCAACACAATATAGTTACCCTGTTCATTCCTTCCAATTATATCCATTTAAGTCCTAACTTTGCCAGAGATCATGACTGTTACCCCTGCCTACTCTGGATCAGCTGAGGCATAGTATATTTTGTTCTGGCATAGTATATTTTGCTCCAACCCCTCACCTTCACTCTATGTTTGTCTCTCGTTTTCAGTGTATTTCTTGTAAACATTTCATTGTCAGGTCCTGGCTTTTGATCCTTTCTGCTATCCATTTTCTTTGCATGTGTGAATGCATCTCATTATGCTCAATGTCATACTTACTAGTTATGCATTTCTATCTACTCCATTCCTCTTCATGGTTTGTCCCACTTCCTTTCTTTCTGCCATACCCTTCCTCAGATGTCCAATTTCTTTTGACAAATACCTCTCCTATTCACATCCCTTACCCCAAATCCTCCCTTATCCTCTCCTCTACCCTTCTTAATTCCAGATTGGTCCACCTTTCCAAAGGTTACTCCCTTCTCCCTTACCTTTTATTTCTTATTCTATCCACCTTTCCCAAAATCCCTTTATTGTCCTGCAACTATGCCCTCCTATTTGTTAATTCTCTTAGCCCCTCACCTTACCCCCCATCTCTTGATATGTACTCCCTTCCAGGTATCCCTCCCTTCCCTTCCTTTTCTTATCCCCTTGTCCTCCTTCTCTTTCCAGTACCTCCCTTATCCCATTTCCCTTCTCTCCTGTTTCTCTATAAATCAATAACATTTTTACCCTTCTAATTGTGTATGTTGTTTTCTTTTTATCCTAGGTCTGATGAGAGTTAGGCTCTAGTACTCTCAGCCCTCCACACTCTTGGCTCCTTCTCTACGTCACTTCCTCCATTCACTCTTCCTCTATATGAGATAGCCATTCCACCCTTCCTTCTCCTGGTCTATGACACTACGATTTTGGCTCATTCCATTCTCTTGAATTCAAGTCTTCCATCCATACCTACTCCTTCAAATATTCAGGCAATGATGCTATTCCCAGGGGCCATAGATGACATTTTCCTGTACCATAATCAATTTGACCTTTTTAGTTGCTTATGATGCTTTATATGTTTATTATAGTTCAGATTTTCTGCTGAGTTCTGAGTTTTATCTAGGAATAGTTGAAAGTCCTTTAGTTCTTTAAATGTCCTTTTTTCCCTTTTATAATTATGCTCATCTTTGTTGGCTTGGTAGTAAGCCCAGTTCTTTTGCTCTGTGAAATACTGTGTTCCATGCCCTGCATTCTTTCAATGTTGTAGTTGCTGAATTTTCTGTTATTCTGACTTTAGCTCCACAATATTTAACTTTTTTTCTTGTTGCTTGTAGTATTTAATATTTAACATGCAGACTATGAAACTTAGCAATGTGCATTTTCCTGTGCATTTTCATTTCTGGGTCTCTTTGAGATAATGGCGAATGGATTCCTTCAATTTCTATTTTACCTTCTTTCTAAAATTTCTGATCTGTTTTCCTTGATGATTTCTTGGAATATAATATCTAAACTCTTTTTTTGATTGTGACTTCCTAGGAGTCTATTCTTATATTGCCTCTCCTTGTTCTATTTTCCAGACTAGTTGATTTTGTGATACGCTGTTTCATATTCTCTTCTATTATTTTATTCTTTTAATTTTGTTTTTTTCTTGTTGTATTAGGAAATTGTTAGTTTATCCTTGTCCTATTCTCATTCTTGATATAATATTTTCTTCTGTAAGTTTCTTTTTTTCCATTTGGGTGATCTTTCATAATTTTCTTGATTTTCTTGCATTTCCCCTAATTTTATCTTCACCTCTCATTTAATTTTTGAGGGCTTTTAAAAGCTCTTCCAAAAGTTCTTTGTGAACTTGTGGCTTTTTATTATATTTGTTTGCTATTTTTTAATTATGTATTTTTTACTTCACTGTCCTCCAAATTGAGCCCAGGTCTTCTCTGTCCCCATAATAGCTATCAATAGTTAAGTTCTTTCTCCTTTGCTTGATCATTTTTATTTATTTATTTTTAATTTTGGCAGCCATGCCAATAGACTTAATGGTTCACCTTTTTTTCTGGAGTCCTAGGGTTCCTATTGTTTTCATGTATATTATCACAGATTTCAGGATTTTTTTTGCATGTGTTTGTTTTTTCCTGAATCTTATTTACATATTGTAGTTTTTAAGTTCAGAGTCAGATGTATTCCTGGTTCCTTGCTCAAGCCTTGGTCAATGACTGACCTCACGTGTTCCAACTAGATCCCATAGCCTTGGCTACTGCAACTGCAAGCAGACAGTCCACCTTTCCCTGTGACAATGACCAGGGTCTCTGTTCTCCTGGGAATGACCACAGCTGAAAAGGCCCCGGTCCCTCAGCAAAAATACTCATTGGTGTGTGCTCCCTCTTCACTCCTCTCCTCCCAATGCAGCAACCCCAGACAGAGCATGTGTCCAGTCCACATTTTTCAGGGCCTCCAAAGTCTCTCATTTGTTAGACTCCACCAACTCCAATGTGTCCACTTTTTTGGTCTCTAGACATCGGCCAGCAGGGTCTTCTGAGCTGAGGCTGCAGCAGACACAGCTTCTCCCAAGGCCCTTTCACCTGCAGATTCAGATGCCAATGGTATCCTCTTGCAGGGTCCTCCCTCCCCCATTCCTATCTGTTTTTGCTCCTTTTAATTTTGAGTATGGATTTTTGAATATGGAGTTTTGAGTACGAATATTGAATATTGTATTAATTAGAAATCTTGAACCTTTGGACTCCATCTCCCAGAATTCTATTTCATTACCTAGCATCCTTTTCCCTTTGTCCTCAAGTTGTGTAATTACATTGTTTATATATAATTGACTGCAACTCTGCCTCTTGCTCTCTCTTCTCCCTGTATGTGGCTGGGTTAGCACCCTCTTTACTCTAGTTTTTTAATTTTCTTTTTTCTTCAAGTTATTATTAAAAATCTTATGAAATATAAAACTTGGAGTATTTGAATATTAATCTTAATTCTCACAATATGAAGTTACTTTTGATTGCTTGTGGCAGATTTTAGGAGGATAAGAAAGCTCCATACGCTACTCTGCCATCTTCCCAAAATATATCTTTAGCTCCCCATGTCTGGATGTATGACCGAGCTCTAAGTGATCCATAGTGCCCTATTCATCTCCCTTCACAGCCATTTATCATCCCACTGGGGGAAGTCTTCATGTGCTTCAGGTAGACATCTCCCTAACTCACTGATGGGTTGGAAGCCTGTCAGTTAACCTCAACTTGGTTATGCCCATCTGCCAAGATGGTTCTTACCAGAGTAAAATATAGTATATCGGCTGTATACTACAACTTCTTAGAAGCTGTATGAGAATTGAGTGAAAGGTGGACACCAAAGTTGAATGAGGATCCTTCCACAAGCCCTCATATCAGAGATGCTAGTCCTTCTTACACACCCCATCTCTCCAAAGAAAGAGGAATGATGCATCTCCTCATCTCTTCTCTGGAGACTGATTATTACAGTCACTGAAAATTCAGTTTTGTTTTAAAGTTCTTTTCATTTTCCTTACAACCACTGGGAATTTGTGTGTGTGTGTGTGTGTGTGTGTGTGTGTGTGTGTGTGTGTGTGTGTTTTCACTGTATTCTCACATACTTTTAGCTTTAGAGCTTGGAGAGATCTCAGAGGCCACCTAGTCCAACAAGATCTTCCATGTTTTCAGTTGAAGAAAATTGGTCCAGGTAGGAAATAAACAAAAAAAATTATTCTACCCCCCTCAAAGTCACAAGGGTAGTGTCAGATACATGTCATTGAACCAGGTACTTGGATTGCAGAACAAGTGATCTTTTTATTCCATCATACTGGCATCCCAAGCACTTTACATTAGTTCATATAAATATTTCTATATTTCTCTCAATTTCTGTATATTTGTTTTTTGATAAAACAATGATATTCTATTAAAATCAGTTACCAATATTTACTTAGTGAGCACTTAATTTGCAAAACATTTCTCATGCATTATGTCATTTGAGCCTTACAACAAAAAACACATACCCTTATTATCCCATCATTCATTCATTTATTCATCCAATTATTCATTCATTTATTTATATTAAACCTATGATTTTACTACACTGGGGAACCTCTAATAATGCTTTCTCTGAAATTAATAATCCTAGGGATTTGTCTAGGGCAGGGGTCAGCAACCTTTTTGGCCGTGAGAGCCATAAATGCCACATTTTTAAAAATGTAATTTCGTGAGAGCCGTACAGTGCTCACAGTGCGCACTCCTGTAACAGCACCAGAAAAAAAAAATTGACTTTATGGCTCCTGCAAAAAGAGCCATATCTGGCCCTCAAAAGAGCCAGATATGGCTCGAGAGCCATATGTTGCTGACCCCTGGTCTAGGGGAACGAGCGGTTAAATGACTTGCCCAAGGTCACAGAGTCAGTATGAGTGGTACTCTTGAATAGCAGATAGAGAAAAGTCTCAAAAGTCAGGAAAACCTCTGCTCAAGTTCCACCTCTGATAAATTCCCATTTTATAGTAGAGGAAACTGATGCTCAAGTTAAGTCACTTGCTGAAGTCACAAAGCTCATAATGAATTTCTGGGGCAGGAGTGTTATCTGGGTCTTTCTGACATCAGTTGCCACACTGTTTCAAGGTCCAGGTGCCACTTGACAGTGAAGTTTTTCTTGATTCCCCCACCTAGTTGTTAGTGAGCACTTCTTCAAATTATCTCGTACTTCCTCAGCTGCTTTCATGTTCAGTCCCTTCACAGAATGTTAGCTATTTAGTACAGGAATTACTTCATTTTATTGCTTTATGAATTGAATTGAATTGTTATTTGGATGCTGCCAGAAGGCAAGGATAGCCATTATTTTCCTTTCTAGAAACCCTTTACATCTTTAAATTTTTTTAAACTTTAAATCCTTCATCTTTGTCCCTTTTAATATATTTTGAAAGTTGTTCTAAAGTCACTGCCTCTGCAGTCTCTCATTCTTCCCCTCCATGATTTGTCCTCTCAAGAGGGATGGAGGATGACATAAGGGACAGCAATATGACAACCTGCAACAGACAGTGCCAGATACCTTTGGGATCTACAATGGTTTGGAAATGGCCATTGCTTTAGTTTTTGTTACATTTAGGAATTACAATTCCTAATACTACTATTTAAACCCTGCAGTGAACTCTGACCAGGTGTGTGCTTGTGATCACTACACCTCTCCCTGACTTCTTTCCCTATCACCCCCACAGCCATTCCAACAAACAGTTTGGTACCTAAGAATTGGCCACAAGAGACAGGCAAGAGGAGGGAAATTGGCATGCTGTGGTCCAAGAGGACATGAACATTATTTTTTTTTATTAAAACAAACTTCAAGTTGTTGGCAAACCCATAAAAGAGACCAGTTAAAACTGTCTAGGGGAAGCTTTGCTTTGTGCTTGAGTTATTAATATAGGATTTTACATGACTTTTTATTAAGAAACACATGATACATCAGTCCTTTTAACACTAAGGGAGTAAAAAAACTTCAAGAGGAAACATTCCAAGCCTTAATATAATGTAAACTTGTGCTATATTTTACATTTGACCAGAAATATTACCAGAATACTTGTGAATATGTTCTATAGTGGCTAATGTTCATTGACAGAATGTTTTTCCTTCAATTAGAAAAGAACTGGCCTTTTTTGAAGGGAAAAACTTACTTAGAGAATCTCTCAGAAAAGAAAAGACTAAGTGGGGACCAGTTTAAATCAGGATAAGAGACAGTCTATTCTAAAAGTGTTTTGCTGACTTAAATGAGATATTTGTAAAGTGGCTAGCACACTGCCTCGGGCACAATAGGTGCTTAATAAATGTTTGTTTCCTTCCCTCTTCCCCTTGTGGAATTTTAAAAAAAGTATTACTGTTACTGCAGAGGATATCTCTGAAGTTTGAATGTAATTCAAGAAGCCAACAGATAGATATTCTCCAACTCACTTCTTCAGAGATATGAAGACTAAGTGTGGAGTCTATTTTTACTTATTATTTAGAGGTCACCATTTGGTAACTTCATTGGTGGCATAGCTTTTATAATGATGCTGAAAGATAGCAGATTTAAGAGGAAGAAAGAATATCAGGAACAGAATCCTTGAGTCCAAACTAAGCATCTTCCCCAAACCTATCCTATCCATCCTAGTATCACTCTCCTATGAGGATGTTGGTAGTTGTTTAGGAAATGCTTCCCTACATTGAACATCATCCTGGAGGCAGTCACCTAGAAATGGATGAAAACTAAGGACTATACTAAGAAAGTACTCCTTAAGGAAGACTTGCAGTTGATGGTGGAACAGAGCAAAGATGATGGAGTAAAGAAAGCATTTGTACTAACCATTTTTAACATTCCCCTCTAAACAACTTTTAAAGAGTTTCAAATAAAATTTTAAGTTGCAAAACCAACAAGAAGTCAGAATGAGTAATTTTTTAAAGCCCAGAACAACTCATAAAGACAGAGTGGTTTGTAGCACTGAGGTGGAGTCTAACCTGAAACACAGTACAGCAGAAGACACACTATTTGTGGTCCTTGAAGACAAGTAGTAGCAGCAAGGAATGCTCAATACAAGAGATGCTGAAGGGATTAAACAACTAGTCAGAAAGAGATTACAAGGAACTGGTCTGTATAGCTTTGGGCATAAGTCAAAACAGCATTTGGCAACTCCACTGCTCATTACTCAGCTCGGGGTCAGAGTTCTAAGACAGGGAGGAACTCTTCAAATTGCAAGAGAACAGAAGCCCTATCTAGGTAAGAACCAGAGCACAGACCAGGAAAAATATGAACACACTTTTCCCTGTATTATACTACTTTGAAATAATAAAAAACTGATAGGCTCTGAAAATTAGTTATAAAAACAGGATATAAATGTCTGAATCTTGGAACAATCACTCTCCACCCCCAAGAAGTAAGCAGAGTCCAAATCTCTCACAATGTCCAAAATCAAGAAAGAGCAAACAACAATAGAAAAAACCTAACCATAAAAAATTACTATGGTGACAGGGAGGCTTAAGATACAAACTTAGAAGAAGACAATGACTTGGAAATAGCTACAAGCAAAACTTAAAGAAAAAAATGCAGCCCAGCACGAATTCCAGGAAGATCTAAAGAAAGAAGCTTTTTCAAAAGATTAAAAAAATATTGTCTTACTTGCCTACTTGAAGATGAATTTGATTTAGGGCATATTGAAATGGAGGGGCATGTGGGGCAACCGAGTGAAGATGGACAGAAAGCAATTGGAAAAGCATTCCTAGAAAACAGGAAAGAGTTTAATGGTTAGGCTACTGTGGTTAGGAAGTAGTATGTATAGAAGTAATAACTAAACTTGGGTGAGTAAATGAAAAAAGAAAAAAAAAGAAAAGAGATATGTATAGAGTAGATGATTTATGAACATTCAAAAAAGAATGAGAAGAGGTAATGGGATGCAAAGGATTACAACCAGGTGACAGTGGTATCATGAAAGTAAGAGGAAGATAGAAATTCCAGGAGAAGGAGATCTATGTTATCCATGAAAGACTCTTTAAAAATGATTATTTGGGAGTAAAAACACAGAAGAAAAACATTTGCTTGATCACATGGTTTGACAAGGATATGACTGGGGATGTAGACTAAATGATCACTCTGTTGCAAATATTAATAATATGGAAATAGGTCTTGATCAATGACATATGTAAAACCCAGTGGAATTTCTCATTGACTATGGGAGGGAGGAGGCAAGGGAAAGAACATAAATCAGGTAACCATGGAAAAATAGTCTAAATAAATAAACAATTAATTAAAAAAAGACATACAATAAACAGTTGTAAAAACTTAATAAAATAATAAAAAATATCATTGTCAAGTGAAGAGGTATGTCACAGTAGAAAGAATACTGACTAGATTCAGAAGACATGGTTTCAAATCTCACTTTTGATGTTTACTACACATGCAACCTTCAGCAAATAACTTAATCCCTTGAATTTCAGTTTTCTTATTAATAAAATGAAAGGGCTATGAGAGATGGTTTTTGAACTTCCTTCCAGATCTAGATCTATGATCCTATGAATTTGCTGAAGTATTGCTTTAATTTTTATCCCTGGGAGTATATATTAAGATGAACAATGACAAAGAAGATTGTATCTAGGAGAGGCTGACCAGGACGTGAAAAGCTTTAAGATAATTTCATATTGGAATTGAAGAACTATGGATATTTAAGTTGGAGAAGAGAATATTTAAAGTAAGCATGAGAAGTATATCCAGATATATCTGGAGGAAATGTTAAGATTCGTTTTGATTGACCTCATGGGAAAACTAAGACCAGTGCTTAGTTATGAGGAAATAGACTTCATGTCAATATTAGGAAGAGTTTTAATAATTTGAACTATACAAATGTGAAGTAAGCTGCCTTAGTAGCAGTGAGTTTTCTATTGCTCAAATTGATCAAGCAACAGTTGGATGACTTAATTTGGGATGTAGAAAGAACTCATGAATTGGATAAGGAACTGAATAAACTGGCTTTTAAGAACATTTCCATCTTTAGAATTTTATTATTCCATGATCATGTGAATTTTACTGCTTCTAATCTATGCAGAGAATGTATAACAACTGAAACCTGGGTCAGTTCTAGTTTACCAAGACCTTTGTGCATCCCACCTCTGTTGGCTAAACTTTTCATCATCCACAGTTTTGACAAGCATGACATTAAAAATCAACAGTGCAAAGACTCCTTGTCTGATGGTTACTACTTTCAACTATTTGTCATTTATACCTCAGTGCAAATCCAAATTCTGAGAGAAGTTTCAAAAGGTGTTTAAAGGTGTTTGGCAGAGCTAGAGACAAATAGTTTTCATTTCATGATTCTGCCTAATTAATAATCAATGTGCATATGTGTAGTACCTCAGATACTTCTCTCACATGTGTATCAGATATACTCCCCTTTCACATTTAGACTTTTACATAGCAAAATAGGTATTCCATAGTGTTTCTACCATCTAATGCAAGCTGCAGCTCATGAACTTCCCCACCCCACCATATGTATATTTTTTCTCTGGTCATTCAGAGGTCACAATTATTATAATTCAAAGCAAAATTATCTAATGAAAAAGTAAGAAAAACTACAACAGATTATCCTCTTCCCCTGAACTTTTGGCACACAGTAAACCATAAATATACATGCTATTAGTGGGGAGAGTGAGAACATATAGTGATGATATACGATGATCTCATGCATAGGGAACATGTAGATAACATGTGTGTCCAGGACATACACATGTGTCTGGATAGGTAATTAATCTTATAATGTGTGACAACCAATGTCTTTTGGACATATCGTTGTATTCTCTTGTTGGGTGTATTTTCGGCTGGTGTATCTCCTTTGGGCATGCTGATCTGCTTGTTCCTATTGTTCTCATGGTAACTGACACATGGTCTCACATGAACATGGTTCTTATCATCATCTGGTAGCTGGTGGTTGGTGGCTGTTAGGTATATAGTCTTGACTTTTCCTCCTGCCTACCAGTTTCTGAGCTCATTTCCTTAGTGCTCCTTGCTGGCCATTTTGTCTTCAGTCTGCTAGGGTATAGTGGCTAGAAATGCTTTCTGAGTAGGGTAGGCTGAAAATTCTTTTATTATAGCCACCGCACAGAGCAGCAAAAAGCATGCAGAAGATCATCAAGACATTTAAAGTGCTTCCTATGTGTAGGAGAGGGAAGTCCTCTGTTAAAGACAGATAGATACCTAACATAGAGTTAGATATTACAAGGTCTTCTCCATTTTAATATGAAAATGAATTTGAACATGACAAAAGATAAGCAAAGTCAATTCTCTGCCTACCTAATCCACATTCCTGCCTTTATTATATATATTTATTAGTAGCTGTGCTCTTTTGATTCAGTGTTATATTTTGGCCATTGGAAAAACCTCCCTGCCTCCCTACCTATATACTGAAATGTAATGACCTTGGAGAAAAAAACCTAATTTTTTGCTAATAAGTTTATCATGCCATGACTGGTGAGATTGTGAGTGTCTAAGTGAAGGATAGGCTGCCTGGGACTAGGGAGGCTGCAGCCAGGTATGAAGTGGCCAAAGGTAGGGGCTAGGGGGAGGAAGGTTGGAGTTAGAGTCAGGCTGAGGGCTAGTACCAGTTGGCTGGCAAGTTAGTCAAAAGCTGCAGTGAATCCAGGCAATGAGGCCAGGGGTTAAAATGAGGGGGCAGGCAAGGAGCAAGGTAAGGTGTCATATTTATCAGTCAGATGTTTAAACTCCTTTAGGGCAAATACCCTTTCCCAGAGAAAGGGTCAAGTGAGGGAAATAGTAGCTGGCATTTATTGAGAGCTTTAATGTTTTCAAAGCACTTTACATGCATGATCTCATTTGATCCTCATAACAACCTTGTAGAGGCAGTTACCATAGGTATTTTTATCCCAGGCGTACAGATGCAGAATCCGAGATGCACAGTTTAAGCGATTTGCCCGTGGTCACCCAGTGTCAGAAATGGCATTTATATTCTAGTCTTCCTTATTCTAAGTCAGGCATTCTATTATGTGTCAAAGGCAATTTTTGAACTCAGGTCTTATTTCCAAGTCCAACACTATGTCTGCTAGGCCACATTGCCTCTCAAAAGGCAAAAAAGAGCAGAGTAGTTGCTCCTGGAGAGGCAAATAAAAGACATTAGATACAAACCTGGTCTATGCCTCTAGCCCTTCCGAATGTGTTATTTTTGTTAATAGCACTCCGATTTTCTCAATCAGATTTAAAAGTTGAAGGTGACTACCAAGGTCACTGTAGATAATCATTGGATTGTAGATTTAAGGCTGGAAGGGACCTTCAAAGCTGCCTAGACCGAATGTCTTACTTACTGATAATGGAAGGCCACTGAGGTTCACAGAAGGTAAATGACTTGTTCATGATCCCTAGTGTCAGAGGCATGATTTGAACCTGGGTCTTCAGAACTCTGAGTCCAGTCTTTAATCAACATGCTATGCTGTCTCTATTCCAAACTCTTCCTTTTTCAAATGAGGAAACCTAGCTCTAGAGGGGTTAAGTGATTTGCCCAGGTCCTTTGACTTTAAATCCATCACTTTTTCCATGGTATTTTTCTAGATCCTTCAAGACCCATCTCAATTCTATTATGAAACTTCTCTGCCTTCTCCAAAATGTTCTTTCCTTCTGTACTTATGTAGTACTTTGCACCTCTTTTAAAATATATTTATTTGTTTGTTACTTTAAGGTTCCCAGATATCTCCCTGTCTCCTTTCCCTCCCCACGCTAGAGAAGGCATTATCTGACCAAAAGTTAAATGTATGTATAAAACTAAGCCTAGCTTTTTCCTATTTATCAGTTCTTTCTCTGCATGTAGTCATACAAAAGTTTTCTTCAAATAAATATTTCTCTTGGTATTATATAATGTTTTCTTTGTTCTGCTTGGGTCACTCTTCATAATTTCATGTAGGTCCTTCCCATGGTTTAAAAAAATAGCTTGTAGGTCTTTTCATATGGCACAGTAGTATTCCATCACAATTATACACGCCAGCTTGTTTAGTCATTTTCCAGTTGATGAGAACAATTTCTAGTTTTTTGCCATCACAAAGAGAGCTACAATAAATATTTTAGAATATATAGGTTCTTTTCCTTTTTCCCCCCAATCACCTTGGGAAATAAACCTAATAGTGGCATTGCTAGGTCAAAAGATATACATAGTTTTAGAACTCTTTGGGCATAATTCCAGACTACTCCAAAATGTTTGGATCATTTCACAGTTCCACCAACAGTGTATTAGTGTCCCAATTTTTTCATATCCCCTCCAACATTTGTCATTTTGTCCTTTTATCATTTTAGCCAATCCTTTGCATCTCTTTTATGAGTTTTTTTATTTGTACATAGTTGGTGTGGAATAGAGGAGCTTAATGATGTTATGGAGCATAAGTGGCAGAATAGTCCCTGCATCAGGGGGAGGGAATTTTCATTTCCAGAGTTTCCAAAACAATCTTAGATCTGGATTTTAAAAATGAAACACAAAACAGAAAACCCAATGGTTCTTAAGGAATGTTTGTAAACTCATTATATTATACATATTTGTGCATGACTTATCTTTTGTGACCTGCCCTGTGAGAAGTAGTAAAAGAATATGTTATAATGCTGGCAATATAATCAGAGGACTTGAATCAGAATCCCTGATCTACTACCTTGTAGCTGTGTGACTTTGGACACGTCACTTTATTTTGGGACCTTGCTTCCTTCATCTGTAAAATGAAGAATTGTCCTAGATGGTCTTTTTTCAATTTTAACTCTTATTTCCCTTTTGTTTGTCTTCATAACTCACATATTACCTATGTCAGGGCCATGTTAAAAGGAGCAAAGATTCACTGCTGGATGGGACCTTAGGAGATCACTGATTTCAACTACCTCATTTTACAGATGAGGAAACAGCTACAGAAAAGATCCAGTTGACTTGCTCAGGGTCACCAAGTTAGTAACTGCCATAGGTGAGATTTGAGCCGAAGTCTTTCTGGGTTCATATCTATTACTTTATGTCACATTGATTCTTTTAGACAGGCGCCAAAAAAGGTTGTTTGCAGGAACTAATAAATTCTTTTAAAATTTAAAAATATAAATAAAAACTTTAAAGAAAGCAATAGCTGAGGCAGTATATTCTTCTTACAACTGCCTTTATTTCCTTTATTCATCCAGGATCAGGACCAGCTTTTTGCCTTGCCTATGAAGGCAACTGAAAACAGCTAGCTGGGTGAGGAGGATAAAGGCAGGGAGCAAACACAGTTCCTAACACATGCGGTTCATGACAGGGTGAGTCAGCCCAGCCCAAATGTGGAAAAACACTGAGGGACATTTAAAACCAACGGAAATGCCAACACACTTTGAAGAGGTCTATTGGCAGTGCAAATGTGAGGCTATCTTCCCCTGGGATGAGTGCAGAAAAGGAAACAATGGACTTGTCTTTGAGGAGTTAGAAAGGTAGACAGCAGAACAAACACCCTTTTAAAAAATCCCTCTTATCTGAGATCAGAGCCAACTGTCCTGATAGTTTTGAATGACCCTAAATGTTTCTCCTCAGTTGGGCAAGGCCAATTGGCCTGTTTGCAGATATATTTGTCTTTCTCTGTGTGTGTGCTTCTGTGTACAGTCACCTACACAGAGCACCCATAACTCTCTCTCTCTCTGACTTTCTCTCTCTCTTTCCCTCTCTTATTCTCACAGTCTCTCTCTCTGTGTCTGTCTCTGTCTCTTTGTGTCTCTCTATCTCTGTCTCTGTCCTCTCTCTCTCTCTCTCTCTCTCTCTCTTATTCTCATTGTCTCTCTGTGTGTCTGTGTGTCTGTCTTTGTGTCTCTCTGTCTCTGTCTCTGTCCTCTCTCTCTCTCTCTCTCTCTCTCTCTCTCTCTCTGGCTTTCTCTGTCTGTCTGTCTGTCTGTCTGTCTGTCTGTCTGTCTGTCTGTCTGTCTCTGGCTTTCTCTGTCTGTCTGTCTGTCTGTCTGTCTGTCTGTCTGTCTGTCTGTCTGTCTCTCTCTCTCTCTCTCTCTCTCTGGCTTTCTCTGTCTCTCTCTGTAGTTATTGCAAGGATCAAATGAGATAATCCTTGAATTTAAGAGCTTTGCAAACCTTAAAGTCTACACAAATGCTAATAATTATTATTGTTGTTGTTAATGGTAGTGATGGGTTTATTGTTATTCCTGGCAGTTAGTTCCCCACACTTAAAAAAATCCTAAGGTTTGAAAACCTTTCACCCTAGCCAAAAATAAAAAGTGTGTGTGGGGGGGGGGGTGGTGGTGCTCATGCTTACATATTATGGCGGTCAATGTTGGAAGCTTGGGGAAATATTGCTGGCTAGCATAAATTTTGGGGTGCTCATAGGTTAAAAAAATCTACTGAAAAGCTGAGTTAAACTTTCTAAGTCTAGCTTCTATTTGTTGGCTTGATGGGAAATTTTCCGTTATCTGTGGGAATAGATGTGGAAGTGAGCTTATAGAGAGCTATTATAAGGGAAGTATTCCTGCCTTGCTTGGATGAAATCTCCATCAAGAAGGAGGTAGTGAGTTCTCCATTCATGTACATGTTTAAGGAGAAGCCAGATGGCCACATATCAGGAATGATGTAGAGAGCACCCCTCATATGTAGTGCAGGGAGATAAAGGAGATTCTCTGTAAGATTTCTTCTAACTCCAAGGTTCTCTGATTTTCACTCCCTTAACCTATCAAAAGGTATTTTGTCCAATTGTTTTTCAGACATGTCCAACTCTATGACCTCATTTAGGGTTTTCTTGGCAAAGAACTAGAGTTGTTTACCATTTCCTTCTTCAGCTGACTTTATAGATGAGAAACTGAGACAAATCGGATTAAGTGAGTTGCCTGAGATCACAAATCTAGTAAATGTTTGAGATCGAATTTGAACTCAGATCTTCCTTACCTAGCCCTCAAAGCATCAAATACCATTTCTTCCTTTAACTCTTCCTGCCAGGTTCTCACAGAATAATTCATGGGCTTGGCTGAGTTACACAATGCCCAGTATTGGTTTTCCCTGGGGCAGCACACCAGAGGACTTCATGAGGCATCAGAGGATGAAAGGGATTTTGTAGAATGACACTGGATACCCCGAACACCCTCAAGTCCTTTGGCTTCCCAAACTGGAGTTCCTCTTGGATCCTCTTTTATATTTGAATCTTTTGAACCTAAGGCATTTAGGCCAGGATGACAGCCCTCTCATTCTGCTCACAACTTGACACTCTTTGAGAAAAGAAACACACACACACACACACACACACACACACACACAGAGGAGGGGGAGAATGCCTGAGAAAAGAGATGGGGGTGGGGATGGAGAGGACTTGGCAAAGGAGCTTATTGTGCTCTGGGTTCTATATAGCCTTGACTTCATATTACTCATCAATTATACTGTTATGAATCCATAGCTAATTCATCTTTATTTCATAATTAATAATTCATAAATAATAATTCATCTTATTTTCTTCAGATCATCTGTGGCGGATGGATTTTAGGGATTTCAGTTGAATCATCTCTTCTTTCCCTTTGGTGATTTAACAAAACAATATAATAATTTCAGAATTTCGGGCTGTTTTTAGGTGGTCAATGCTCTGAATTAAAAGTAGTCCTTAGTTGTCAGTGTTGGTTTGTTCATCTCATTTATTTAAAAACTTTTTTAATGTTTTATTTTTTCCCTAATTACATGTAAAAACAATTTTTAACTTTGTTCATTTCATTTATTAAACTCAGTTCACAATCCACTGGAGACAAGGTCTGCCTATGGAATTGCTCCATTTTTTCCTTTTTTGTTTTTCAAAAAATGTATGATATGGCTACAACTTCCAGTCCCGTTCCCCACAGTGAGATTTTTTATTGATATTATTAATAAACATGTTCTATGTGCCAGCAGTCCTCTCCATGTTTGGCTCCCAGCCACTAATCTCCCCTAAACAGTCTAATCAGAGTAGAACTGTCCCAGAAACATGGTCCTGATAGATCACTGGCATTCGGCAGGACACTTGCTGGAAAGCCTGAAGCTTTCCAGATGCTAAGTGCAAATACTAAAGAACAGCCGGCTGATCCAAGGACAAAAGTCTTGCTAATTAATAAGTGTTCTTGGACACTGAAGCCTGGTCCATCCACAAAGAATTTTAAGTTGAGACATGCATGTTTCTGTTTTCCAGTTAAATCCATAAATAACTTTTTCCATTCACCTGTGTTCATTTTAAACACAATAGAGTTTCCAGATGAATCTGAAAGTGGGCATGCTTATATATGCAATGTCCACAGAGGATCAAGGAACCTTGGGGCCTTTTTGCATTTATGTATTAAGCAATGGGCTTTCCAGTCAATTTGCCAGAATGCTTCTCCACTGTTATTGGAGCTGGGCTTCCTTTCTGAAGGTCCACCCATCCCTTTTTTGTGAGATAATTGTTAGTTGATTTCCAAGGTCTGCCAAATCTTGGGAGCTAGGTGGCACTTGATTAGTCCTAGACCCGGCATCAAGAAGACCTGTGTTCAAATCTAGCCTCAAGTCCAACTCTCCTCTCAGTTATCTCAGTCCCGCTTCTCCCACTTTGAAGTCATCACTGCCCAAGGTGAAGTTCCACAGAGAGGTGATCTCCAGCCACCTGCAGACTTCTACTTTTAAAAGACCTGAGGGACTGGATTATAGATCCCAGGCCAGCATTGAATCTGGAGAGCTGATCTGCTATGAACCTAAATTGCTTAACTCCTGGGATCTAAGATTGAATTCCAGGTCTGGAATAGCTGGCAGGTTTTGCTCATCCGCCCTTCTCCCTTTCCCCACAGCCAGTTCCCCTTCCCTCTACCCACCACATCCTTATATGAGATGGACAACAGCATGAAGCAATTATTTGGACCAACTAGAACAGCCAATAGATGACAACGTTATTGACTGGTATCTTTGTGTTCAAATTCTTTCTCATTTCTCCCAGTTGGGGTCAAAGGGGAGAAGATGCATTATTGGTCCCTGAAGACCAAAGAGGATCAATAATGATACTGAAATTCCCTCAACTCAGGATTCCCTCAACTCAGCTTAGCTCACTCTCCTAGGGCAGGAGCTAAGCACCAACCCAGTGTTTTTGGTGCCTGGCCCTTGGGTGGGCTCAGGAATCCCTGGGTAAGAATGACCCCAGGCCACTGGATGAAGACACAGGTCCAATTGGTGATGCCATTATGGTGGAGATATTAGAAAGCTCTTTCTTTAACAATAGCCCCCTTTTTGTATCCATCCATGGCTTCTATAATATTTATTCAATTAGTAAAAAAAAATAAAAAAATAAAAACCACTTACTACTAGTGTGACACTGGGCAATAGTTGCTTTGCCTCTGTCTGACTCATTTTCTTCATCTGTGAAATGGGGATAATAATAGCATTTACTTCCCAGGATTGTTGTGAAGATCAAATGAGATAATGTATAATACATTTTGTGAACCTTATAAAACTGTATAAATGTTCATGAGCTACTAATCTTATAATCACCACCATAGTTCAAAAAGCCAGACTTGTTTTAAGTCCATTTTCACTTATCCTCATTTTTTAAAAAGCGAGATTGTCTAAACTTAGAGTGTTGGCATGTCAATAATGATTAAAACCCTGACTGATACATTAGTTCCATGATCTTAGACAAGTTCCTTAAAGTCTCTGAGCCTCTGACAATTCTGGAAGATAATCAGGGTTGCATAATAAGAAAATTTGGGTTGCAATCTGTGTGGGTGGAGTATATTCTCTTGCTAATGAAAAGGACTTTAAAAGAATTTTAGACTTAGAGATAGAAGGGACATTAGAAGTCTGTAGTCTACTTCCTTCAGGTTACAGATGATAAAAGAGGAGACCCAGAGAAATTAAATGACTTACACAGTCGTACTGCTGTAAGTAGCAGAACTGGGATGCCTTCTATCTCACATTTAAGGTTTAGCTTAATCTACAAAAGTTAGATTCACATATAAATTTTTCATAGACATATGTTAATTGCTTATAATTAGGAAAAATAAGACATTAAAAAAGAACGAGTTTGAGGGGCAACTGGGTAGCTCAGTGGATTGAGAGCCAGGCCCAGAGATGGTAGGTCTTAGGTTAAAATCTGGCCTCAGACGCTTCCCAGCTGTGTGACCCTGGGCAAGTCACTTGACCCCTATTGCCTACCCTTACCACTCTTCCACCTAGGAGCCAATACACAGAAGTTAAGGGTTTAAAAATGTAAAAAAAAAAAAGAGTGAGATTGAAACAGGATAAACTCTAAGGTACTTCAAACTCTAAGCAATTTTCAACATTTCCCCCCCCCAAATTTTGGGTTCCAAATTCTCTCTCTCCCTTCCTCCTCTCCCTGAGCTGCAATCAACTTAATCTATGCTATAAATATGTGATCATGGAAAATATATTCCCATATTGGTAATTTGTGGAAGAAGACTCAAAAAGTATGAAAAAATAAAGTGAAAAAGAGTATTCTTGGATCTGTATTCAGACTCCCTATTTCTTTCTATAGAGGTGGATAGAATTGTTCATCATAAGCCCTTTGAAATTATTTTAGATGAAAATATAACTAAGAATACCTAGTGATTCACAGTTGATAATCCTGCAATATTGCTGTTGCTTTGTACAATGTTCTTCTGGTTCTGCTCACTTCACTTTTCATCAGTTCATATAAATTTTTTTTAGATTTTTCCATAATCATCCAGCTTGTCATTTCTTATCACACAATAGTATTCTGTTATAGTCATAAATTACACCTATTTCAATCTCTTATTTCAGGTAAGTATCTCTGACAGGTGTCAATCTAACCTATGCTTGAACATTTCCATTGATAAGAAGCTCGCTATTTCTAAAGAAGACTCAGCACAATATTGGACAGACCCATTTCTCCAAATGATAAATGGTTAATGGATATCAGTAGACAATTTTTAGAGGAAGAAATCCAAGCAATCAATAGCCATACCAAAAAAAATGCTCCAAAATCACTAGTAGTTAGAGAAATAAAAATTAAAACACCTCTGATCTAGCATCTCGTACCCATCAATTGACTAACTTGACAAAAAAGAAAAATGACAAATACTGGAGAAAATGTGGGGAAACAAGTCCACTAATGAACTATTGGTATATCTGTGAACTTGTTCAAGTATTCTAAAAAACAAAGCTATCAAATTGTGTACCCTTTCTCCCAGCAATAGCACTATGAAGTCTATACTCTAAATAGGTTAATGAAAGAGGGAAGGGACTCGTATACAAAAATATTTATAGCAACTTTTTTATGATGAAAAAGAATTGGACACTGAGGAAATCTCCATCAATTAGGGAATGGCATATGAATGTGATGGAACATGATTGCGCTGTAAGAAATGTTGAAAGAGATGGTTTCACTAAAGCCTGGGAAGACTTTTGTGAATTGATGTAGACTGAAATGGGCAGAACCAGGAGAACAATTTATATGGTATCAGTAATGTTGTAAAGATAATCAACTTTGATTGACAATAAATGATCAGCACAATGATCTACCATAATTCCAGAGAACTCATGATGAAACATGTCCTATCCATTTCAAGACAGAGAATTGATAGACTCAGAGTAAAAAATGATCTTCTTTTCTTTCTTTTTCATTGATTTTTTAAAAATTCTTACCTTCTGTCTTGGAGTCAATACTGTGTATTGCCCAGGGTCACACAGCTGGGAAGTGTCGGAGACCAGATTTGAACTTAGAACCTCCCGTCTCTAGGTCTGGCTATCAATCCACTGAGCTTACCCAGCTGGCTCCCATTGATTTATTTTTGAACATAGCTAATGTAGGAATTTGTTTTGCATTGCAATATGTATGTATAGTAGGTTTTGTCCTCTTGCTTTATCAGTAGGTGGGAGAGGAGGGAAAGAATTTGAAAATGAAAATAAAATAGAATTGAATTTTAAAAATATATTATTGGACAATTCAATCAATTAATCAGTGAACATTTATTAAGAACTAAGTATATGCAAAAAAGTAAAGACAAAATGGTCTGTCACTGAGAGCTTATATTCTATCAGGAGAAACATCATATACACACTGTGTGTGTGGGCAAGTATATGTAAGAAGACTGCAAGATGGGAAAAGAAAGATTAAAAATGAACCACAGAGACATCTATAGTAGAAGCCTTCTTCCTTGTATTGTATTCACTGAAATCCCATTCTGCTAGCTCATCATAGGATGAAATAATTTTTAAAAATAATATTAGTATTTATATAAGGCTTATATGCTAAGAGCTTTACTAAAATGATCTCATTTGATCCTCAAAATAACCTTGGGTGTTAGGTGCTATTATTATACTCATTTTACAGTTGAGGACATTTAGATTAAATGACTTGCCCAAGGTCACATAGCTACTAAACATCTGACATGGGATTTATTCAGGTCTTTCTGACTTTAGGCACCATGTTCTATCCAGTGAACCATCAGGTCTAAAGTAACCCTGAAATTCTAAATATTGTACCAGTTGAGCACAAGTGCTGGCAGACCCTATCAAATGGGAAGACTTTTTATCATGGCCTCAATAATGCTCTCTCAGGCAAGGTTGAGTCTACTTCAATAAGAGAATGTCATCACCAGGAGATTAGTGATTAGATGATGAATTTTGTTAGCTCATGGTAAGAAGCCTTCATGCAATGAATCATTTCAAATGCTGAGCTAGAATATGCTTCCCTCTAATTGGCCTCCATGGGTCCTTTATCTTTGGAGCAATGGACCATGGAAGAGATCTCTTTACTCAGATCTCCCCAACTTTTCCCTCCTCTCATGCAGGACAAAGCATCCATTTCCCCCAAAAAAGGGGAGAATCCCATATTAATTGGCTTTGAGACTAGTATTACATAAGTAAACACAAATTAGGTACAAAATAAAGGATTTATATAACATGTTAATATTTGCAAAGCCCTTTTTACATATCACATTTCTTGATTCTCACAACAATTTTGGGAGATGGCTGTTATTATTATCCCATTTTTAGATGAGGAGAAACCAAGGCTGAGAGAAGTGAGGAAACTCCCAGGGTCATAGAGAGTAAGTATCTGATTGAAATTCAGGTTCATGACTCCAAATTCAGAGCTCTATCCACTGAACTACACCTAACTCCCCCTTTAATACAGTAGGGAAAGATCAACAACTGGAGTGATCAGGAAAGACCTCAATCAGAAGTGGTACTTAAGGTGAAAGTTTAATGAAGCTAGAGATTCCAAGAAACAGAGGTGAACATGAGTGTATTTTAGTCATGGAGAATACCCTGTTAAAAGTCTGAAGACAGAAAATAAGATTGAAAGTCAAGTATAAGGAATATAAAGTAGGAAAGCTGATCTAGAACATGCAGTATATTAAGGGGAGTGATGTATAAGATGTATAGAAAGGAACCCACCCACGCAGATAGCAATAATGTAGATTAAAGGGGAATATTTAATTTTAAATCTCTTTCCCCACCAACCTTATAAGCTCTTGATCTACCTTCTTCTAGAGCTCTGAATGTGTCAGGAAGCCAGCTAGTTGATCTTCTGGGTCACTTGAAAGTCTAATTCTCTGATTCTATTACTTTATTTAAAATTTAACTGATGTTAACACTCTCAACCTTTCAAGATTATTAGCTATCATTTTACTTTCCCTTCAGAAAAAAATATGGCTCTCTTATAGAGCTTGTCATTCACTGGTACAGAATTGTGTAGACTGTGAAGGCACAGAGAAGGGTGAACATTTCTCCCCTCTTTGGTATATTCCTAACCAGAGTAGTACCATAAATTTGAAAGTTTCTGAATAGGTTCCTGGGAAGGTAGAGAGAGAGAGAGAGAGAGAGAGAGAGAGAGAGAGAGAGAGAGAGAGAGAGAGAGAGAGAGAGAGAGAGGAGGGTTTATAG
>NC_058130.1:634059344-634061891 GCF_016433145.1 Gracilinanus agilis | reverse complement strand
TGAATGAAGTCCTAGAAAAATTAGATTTAATTGATATGTGGAGAAAAATAAATAGGGACAAAAAGGAATACACCTTCTTTTCAGCTGCACATGGTACATTTACAAAGATTGACCATATAATAGGGCATAGAATCATGGCAAACAAATGCAAAAGAGCAGATATAATAAATGTAACCTTCTCAGATCAAAATGCGATAAAAATAATAATCAGTAAGGGCACCTGGACAGGCAAGTCAAAAACCAATTGGAAATTAAACAATATGATTCTCCAAAACCAGTTAGTCAAAGAAGAAATCATAGAAACAATCAACAATTTCATTGAAGAGAATGACAATGATGAGACATCCTACCAAACTCTGTGGGATACAGCCAAGGCAGTACTCAGGGGGAAATTTATATCCTTGAGTGCATATATTAACAAATTAAGGAGGGCAGAGATTAATGAATTGGGCATGCAACTCAAAAAATTAGAAAGCGAACAAATAAAAAACCCCCAGATGAAAACTAAATTAGAAATACTAAAAATTAAGGGAGAAATTAATAAAATCGAAAGTAAAAGAACTATTGAATTAATAAATAAGACTAGAAGCTGGTATTTTGAAAAAACAGATAAAATAGACAAAGTACTAGTCAATCGAATAAGAAAAAGGAAAGAAGAAAACCAAATTGACAGTATTAGAGATGAAAAGGGAGACCTCATCTATAATGAAGGGGAAATTAAGGCAATCATTAAAAAGTATTTTGCCCAATTATATGGCAACAAATATAACAATTTAGGAGATATGGATGAATATTTACAAAAATATAAATTGCCTAGATCAACAGCAGAAGAAATAGAATACCTAAATAATCCCATATCAGAAATAGAAATTGAACAAGCCATTAAAGAACTCCCTAAGAAAAAATCACCAGGACCTGATGGATTCACAAGTGAATTCTATCAGACATTCAAAGAGCAACTAATCCCAATACTATACAAATTATTTGATATGATAAGCAAAGAAGGAGTCCTACCAAATTCCTTTTATGACACAAATATGGTACTGATTCCAAAGCCAGGTAGACCAAAAACAGAGAAAGAAAACTATAGACCAATCTCCCTAATGAACATAGATGCAAAAATCTTAAATAGAATATTAGCAAAGAGACTACAGCAAGTAATTAAGAAGGTCATCCACCATAATCAGGTGGGATTTATACCAGAAATGCAAGGATGGTTCAACATTAGGAAAACCATCCACATAATTGACCATATAAACAGTCTAACAAACAAAAATCACATGATTATCTCAATAGATGCTGAAAAAGCATTTGACAAAATACAGCATCCATTCCTATTGAACACATTGAAAAGTATAGGAATAGAAGGACCCTTCCTAAAAATAATAAACAATATATACCTAAAACCATCAACAAGCATTATATGCAATGGGGATAAATTAGAAGCCTTCCCAGTAAGATCAGGCATGAAACAAGGATGCCCATTATCACCTCTATTATTCAACATAGTACTAGAAACACTAGCAATAGCAATTAGAGAAGAAAAAGAAATTGAAGGTATCAAAATAGGCAATGAGGAGACTAAGCTATCACTCTTTGCAGATGATATGATGGTATACTTAAAAAATCCTAGAGAATCAACTAAGAGGCTGATAGAAATAATCAACAACTTTAGCAAAGTAGCAGGATACAAAATAAATGCACATAAATCATCAGCATTCCTATACATTTCCAACACATTAGAACAGCAAGAGGTAGAAAGAGAAACACCATTTAAAATCACCCTAGACAATATAAAATACTTGGGAATCAATCTAAGAAAACAAACACAGCTACTATACGAAAACAACTACAAAACACTTTCCAAACAAATAAAACTGGACCTCAACAATTAGAAAGCCATTAACTGTTCATGGGTAGGACTAGCTAATATAATAAAAATGAACATCCTACCCAAACTAATTTACCTATTTAGTGCCATACCTATCAAATTACCAAAAAACTTCTTTACTGAATTAGGAAAAACTATAACAAATTTCATTTGGAATAACAAAAGATCAAGAATATCAAAGGAAATAATGAAAAAAATGTGAAGGAAGGGGGCCTAGCAGTACCAGATATCAAACTATACTATAAAGCAGCAGTCATTAAATCAATATGGTACTGGCTAAGAGATAGAAGGGAGGATCAGTGGAATAGACTCGGGGTTAATGATGTCAGCAAGACAGTGTATGATAAACCCAAAGAGCCCAACTTTTGGGACATGAATCCACTATTTGACAAAAACTGCTGGGAAATTTGGAAAACAATATGGGAGAGATTAGGTTTAGATCAACATCTCACATGCTACACCAAGATAAATTCAGAATGGGTGAATGACTTGAATATAAAGAGGGAAACTATAAATAAGTTAAGTGAACACAGAATAGTATACTTGTCAGATCTCTGGGAAAGGAAAGATTTTAAAACCAAGCAAGAGTTAGAGAAAATTACAAAATGTAAATTTAATGGTTTTGATTATATTAAGCTAAAAATCTTTTGTACAAA
>NC_058130.1:633989296-634059276 GCF_016433145.1 Gracilinanus agilis | reverse complement strand
CTAAAATGAAAGAAGGGGAGAGTAATGAATGTTGGAGGGGATGTGGCAAAATCAGGACATTGATGCATTGCTGGTGGAGTTGTGAAATGATCCGGTCATTCTGGCTGGCAATTTGGAACTATGCCCAAAGGGCTATAAAAGACTGCTTGCCCTTTGATCCAGCCATACCATTGCTGGGTTTGTACCCCAAACAGATCATAGATAAACAGACTTGTATGAAAATATTTATAGCTGCACTTTTTGTAGTGGCAAAAAACTGGAAAATGAGGGTATGTCCTTCAATTGGGGAATGGCTGAACAAATTGTGGTATATGCGGGTGATGGAATACTATTGTGCTAAAAGGAATAATAAACTGGAGGAATTCCATGCAAATTGGAGAGACCTCCAGGAAGTGATGCAGAGCGAAAGGAGCAGAGCCAGAAGAACATTGTACACAGAGACTGATATACTATGGTAAAATCAAATGTAATGGGCTCCTGTACCAGCAGCACTGCAATGACACAAGACAGCTCTGACGGATTTATGATAAAGATGCTACCAACATTCAGAGGAAGGTTTGCAGGAGAGGAAACATATAAGATAAACAATTGCTTGAATGCATGGGCTGAGGCGGACATGAATGGGAAATAGACCCTGAACAAGGACACATGTTACAATCAGTGGAAATGTGCGTTGGCCATGGGTGGGGGGGAGAGCGGGGGGGTGAAGGGGAAAGTAGGGGCATAAAGTATGTAAACAGATTAAAAACGAATATTAATAAATGTCTAACTAAAAAAAATAAAAAAAATCACATACCACAACTTGCTCAGCCATTCCCGTTAATGGACATCTTTTCAGTTCCTAATTCACCACAAAAAGAGCTGCTATAAATATTTTAGAACCTAACGTTTCTCCTCTTTTTTCCTTCATCACCTTAGGTAATAAACTTAATAGTGGTATTACTGGGTCAAACCCCTTTAAGTATAATTCCAGATTGCTCTCCAAATTAATGGATCAGTTCACTGGCCCACCAACCATGTATTTGTATTCCTACTTTCCCACATGCTCTCAAACATTTGTCATTTAGTCCTATCATCATTTTAACCAATCTGATAGGTATGAGATGGTATCTCAGAATTATTCTGATTTGCATTTCTCTAATCAAAAATGATTTAGAACAATGTATGTGTATCTACACGTATACAAACACACACACACACACACACACACACACACACACACACACATATATATATATATATATATATATATATATCTTTGATTTCTTTTTTTTAAATAATTTTTATTTTTTAGAAAAGTTATCATGGTTGCATGATTCATGTTCTTACTTTTCCCTTCGCCCTCCCTGACCTCCTCTCCCCACCCATAGACAATGCTCCTTTCCACTGGTTCTTTAACATGTGTCATCGATCAAGACCTATTTCCAAATTGTTGATAGTTGCATTGGTGTGGTAGTTTCGAGTCTACATCCCCAATCATGTCTGCCTCAACCCATGTGTTCAAGCAGTTGCTTTTCTTCTGTGTTTCCACTCCTTTAGATCTTCCTCTGAATGTGGGTAGTCCCTCAGAATTGTTATGGATCATTGCATTGCTGCTAGTACAGAAGTCCATTACATTCTATTTTACCAGTGTTTTAGTCTCTGTGTACAATGTTTTTCTGGCTCTACTCCTTTCACTCTGCATCAATTCCTTGAGGTCTTTCCAGTTCACATGGAATTCCTCCAGTTTATTATTCCTTTGAGCACAATAGTATTCCATCACCAACATATACCACAATTTATTCAGCCATTCATTCCCCAATTAAAGGGCATACCCTCATTTTCCAGTTTTTTGCCTCCACAAAAAGTGCAGCTATAAATATTTTCATACAAGTCTGTTTATCTATGATCTCTTTGGGGTAAAAACCCAACAATGGTATGGCTGGATCAAAGGGCAGACAATTTTTTATTGCCCTTTGAGAATAGTTCCAAATTGCCATCCAGAATGGTTGGATCAGTTCACAACTCCACTAGCAATGCATTAATGTCCCAATTTTGCCACATCCCTTCCAATATTCATTACTCTCCCCTGCTATCATTTTAGCCAATCTGCAAGGTATGAGGTGATTCCTTAGCATTGCTTTGATTTGCATTTCTCTAATTATTAGAGATTTAGAACACTTTCTCATGTGCTTATTGATAGTTTTGATTTCTTTATCTGAAAATTGCCTATTGATGTCTCTTGCCCATTTATCAATTGTGGAATGGTTTGATTTTTTTATACAATTGGTTTAACTCCTTGTATATTTGAGTAATTAGACACCTGTCAGAGATTTTTGTTATAAAGATTTTTTCCAAATTGGTTGTTTCCCTTCTGAGTTTGGTTGCATTGTTTTTGTTTGTACAAAAGCTTTTTAATTTAGTATAATCAAAACCATTTATTTTATATTTTGAAATTTTCTCTAACTCTTGCTTGGTTTTAAAAATCTTTCCTTTCCCAAAGATCTGACAAGCAATACTATTCTGTATTCACTTAATTTATTTATAGTTTCCCTCTTTATATTAAAGTCATTAACTCATTCTGAATTTATCTTGGTGTAGAGTGTGAGATGTTGATCTAAAACCAATCTCTCCCATATTGTTTTCCAATTTTCCCAGAAGTTTTTGTCAAATAGTGGATTTTTGTCCCAAAAGTTGGGCTCTTTGGGTATACCATAGACTGTCTTGCTGACGTCACTTACCCCAAGTCTATTCCACTAATCGTTCCTTCAGTCTCTTAGCCAGTACCATATTGTTTTGATGACTGCTGCTTTATAGTACACTTAAATATCTGGTACTGCTACGCCACCTTCCTTCACATTTTTTTTTCATTATTTCCCTTGATATTCTTGATCTTTTGTTATTCCAAATGAAATTTGTTATAGTTTTATCTAATTCAGCAAAGAAGTTTTTTTGTAGTTTGATAGGTATCGCACTAAATAAGTAAATTAATTTAGGTAGAATGTCATTTTTATTATGTTTCCTCATCCTACCCATGAACAATCAATGTTTTTCCAATTGTTTAAATCTGGTTTTAATTGTTTGGAAAGTGTATTGTAGTTGTGTTTGTATAATTCCTATTTTTCTTTTGGTAGATAGATCCCTAAGTATTTCATGTTGTCTAGGGTGATTTTTAAATGTTGTTTCCCTTTCTAACTCTTGCTGCTTTGATATGTTGGAAATATATAGAAATGCTGATGATTTATATGCATTTATTTTGTATCCTGCAACTTTGCTAAAGTTGTTGATTATTTCTACTAACTTTTTAGTTGATTCTCTAGGATTTTTAAAGTAGACCATCATATCATCTGCAAAGAGTGATAACTTAGTCTCCTCATTGCCTATTTTGATACTTTCAATTTCTTTTTCTTCTCTGATTGCTACTGCTAGTGTTTCTAGTACAATGTTAAATAATAAAGGTGATAATGGGCATCCTTGTTTCATGCCTGATCTTACTGGGAAGGCTTCTAATTTATCCCAATTGCATATGATGCTTGTTCATAGCTTTAGATATATGCTGTTTATTATTTTTAGGAAAGGTGCTTCTATTCTTATACTTTCCAGTGTTTTCAAGAGGAATGGATGCTGTATTTTGTCAAAGGCTTTTTCAGCATCTACTGAGATAATCATGTGATTTTTGTTTATTAGATTGTTGATATGGTCAATTACGTGGATGGTTTTCCTAATGTTGAACCATCCTTGCATTCATGGTATAAATCCCACCTGATCATGATGAATAATCCTCTTGATCACTTGCTGGAGTCTTTTTGCTAGTATTCTATTTAAGATTTCTGCATCTATGTTCATTAGGGAGATTGGTCTGTAGTTTTCTTTCTCTATTTTTGATCTCCCTGGCTTTGGAATCAGTACCATATTTGTGTCATAAAAGGAATTTGGTAGGACTCCTTCTTTGCTTATTATATCAAATAATTTGTATAGAATTGGGATTAGTTGTTCTTTGAATGTTTGATAGAATTCACTTGTGAATCCATCAGGCCCTAGCGATTTTTCCTTGGGGAGTTCTTTGAAGGCTTGTTCAATTTCTTTTTCTGATATGGGATTGTTTAGGTATTCTATTTCTTCTGCTGTTGATCTAGGCAATTTATATTTTTGTAAATATTCATCCATATCACCTAGATTGCTATATCTATTGCCACATAATTAGGCAAAATAGTTTTTAATGATTGCCTTAATTTCCTCTTCATTAAAGTCTCCCTTTTCATCTTTGATATTGTTAATTTGGTTATCTTCTTTTCTTTTTTATTAGATTGACCAGTACTTTGTCTGTTTTATCTGTTTTTTCAAAATACCAGCTTCTAGTCTTATTTATTAATTCAATAGGTCTTTTACTTCCTATTTTATTAAGTTCTTCCTTAATTTTTAGTATTTCTAATTTAGTTTTCATCTGGGGATTTTTAATTTGCTCACTTTCTAGTTTTTTAACTTGCATGCCCAATTCATTAATCTCTGCCCTCCCTAATTTGTTAATATATGCACTCAAGAATATAAATTTCCCCCTAAGTACTGCCTTAGCTGCATCCCACAGAGTTTGGTAGAATGTCTCATCAATTTCATTTTCTTCGATGAAATTATTGATTGTTTCTATGATTTCTTCTTTGACTAACTGGTTCTGGAGAACCATATTATTTAATTTCCAATTAGTTTTTGATTTGCCTGTTCAGGTGCCCTTACTGATTATTATTTTTATTGCATTATTATCTGAGAAGGTTACATTTATTATTTCTGCTCTTTTGCATTTGTTTGCAATGTTTCTATGCCCTATAACATGGTCAATCTTTGTGGGTGTACCATGTGCAGCTGAAAAGGAGTATTCCTTTTTATCCCTGTTTATTTTTCTCCACATATCTATTAAATCTAATTTTTCTAGGACTTAATTCACCTCTCTTATCTCTTTCATATTTATTTTTTAGTTTGATTAATCTAGATCTGAAAGAGGAATATTTAGATCTCCCACTATTATGGTTTTATTATCTGTTTCCTTCTTGAGATCTGCCAGTTTCTCCTTTACGAATTTGGATGCTATGCCATTTGGTGCATATATATTGAGCACTGTTATTTCCTCATTGTCTATACTGCCTTTTATTAAGATGTAATTACCTCCTTTGTCTTTTTTATTCATATCTATTTTTAGTTTGGCTTTGTCAGAAATCATGATTGCCTCTCCTACCTTCTTTTTCTCATTTGAAGTACAAAAGATTTTGCTCCAGCCCTTGACCTTAAACCTTTGTATGTCTACCTGCCTCATATGTGTTTCTTGTAGACAACATATGGTAGGATTTGGGTTTCTCATCCACTCTGCTATGGGCTTCCATTTTATGGGCAAGTTCATCCCATTCACGTTCAGAGTTATAATTATCAGTTTTGTATTCCCCAACATTTTGGTATCCTCTCCTAGTTCTACCCCTTCTTCTTATGCTATTTCCTTTTAAACTGGTGATTTGTTTTAAACCAGTAACCCTTGTCCCCTCCCTTGATTTACTTCCCTTTCTACCCCCTCCCTTATTATTCCCCTCTTTTTATTTTTAAGGCCTAATGAATTCCCTCCCCCCTTTCCTCCCCTCACTTTTTTGACCTCCCCACTCCCCTTGGTTTATCCCTTCTGACTTTCTCAGTAAGGTTAGATAGAGTTTTATGTCCCTATGGATATAGTTATTCTTCTCTCTCAGGGCTAATTACACTGAGAGTAAGCTTTAAATATTACCTCTTAATGCTCTTTTCCTCTCCTTCTTATAATGGTATTCATCCCCTCCCCTTCCCATGCCCTCTTTATGTGTAATAGAATATCCTATTTTTCTTATTCATTCAAGTTTCTCTTGGTGCTACCTACTATTCACCCCCCTCTTTCCCATCCACCCCCATATCATCTTAGACCATTTGGTACTCCAACCTCTCCCTAGGAATAATTCTTCTAATTACTATAATAGTGAATACTATAATAGTGAATAGATTCACTACAGAGAATTACACATAACATTTCTCCATATAGGAATATTAATAATTAGATCTTATTGAAGCCTTTAAAGATGCAAATTTAAAAATAAGAGTTTTCTTTCTTTTCTCTCTGTTTCTTATTTACCTTTTCATGATTCTCTTGGTTTTTGTGGTTGGATATCGAACTTTCCATTTAGTCCTGGTCTTTTCTGTGCAAATACTTGGAAATCTTCTATCTTGTTGAATGCCCATACTTTACCCTGGAAGTATATAGTCGGTTTTGATGAGGAGGTGATCCTTTGTTGTAGATCCTGTTCTCTTGCCTTTCTGAATATCATATTCCAAGCCTTGTAGTCTTGTAGTGTGGAGGCTGCCAGATCCTGTGTGATCCTGATTGGTTCTCCTTGATATTTGACTTGTCTCTTTCTGGCTTCTTGTACAATATTTTCTTTTACTTGGAAGCTCTTGAATTTGGCTATTATGTTACTTTTGTTGTTGTCTTTTCAGGGTTTAGTGTAGAGAGTGATTTATGGATCCTTTCAATGTCTATTTTACCCTCTTGTTGAAGACCTCAGGGCAGTATTGTTGGATAATTTATTTTAGTATGGAGTCCAAATTTCTATTAATTTCTGCTTTTTCAGGAGGATCAATGATTCTCAAATTGTCTCTTCTAGATCTGTTTTCTTGCTCTGTTAATTTCTCAGTGAGATATTTCATGTTTTTCTATTTTATCAGTCTTTTGACTTTGCTTTACTTGTTCTTGCTGTCTTGAGAGATCATTGGCTTCTACTTGCCCAATTCTGGTCTTTAGAGACTGGTTTTCTGTTATAATCATATGATTTTCCTTTTTTGTTTGGTCTATCCTTTTTTCCAGCTGCTTAATTTTGGATTCCAATTGGGAGTTTCTGTCTTTTAACTTGTTAATTTCCTTTTGAGCTATTTCCCACTTGTCACACCAAATCTCTTTCATATTTCTCTTGATCTCAGATTTGAACTTTTCAAGAGCTTGTGACCAATTTTCATTTTTGGGGGGAATGTTTGGATATGATTACTTGTTTGTTCTCCTCTGCTATTTGCTCTGTTGTCTGGATTTTTCCTGTATAAAAGTTGTCGAGTGTTAAAGATTTCTTCTTTTTTATCTTTCTCTTTTTAGGTTCTTGTGACTGGGTTGCCATTGTTAGCCCGATGCCCTCTCATGTTTATTATCATCATGCCCAGGGTCTGTCTGCACTCTTTAGGCTCCTGAGTTCTTAGGTCTAGTTGTTCTCAGGGTTAAGCCTCCTGGTGGTCCCCTTGCTTGTTCCTCTGCCCAAAGCTCCTTTAACAGTTTCAGGTTCTGCTTCCACAGTCATGCACCCCTCTGCACTGGGTCCCCACCCAAGGTCCGCGCCTGTGCTTAGGATCCGCATCTGTACCTGCGTCCACGCCTACACTCAAGATCTGTGTTCAAAGTCTGCGAGTTCTTTAGCCTCTTGGGGTCTTAAGTGTTGCTGCTCTCAGGAGCATGCCCTGGTGATCCCAGGTAGCTGCCAAGGATTTAATGGATGCCCCAAAATTGCTCTAACTCTTGTGTGCTGGCTTTGGCCATATAGGTGGTGTGGGGGCAAGGGGGTTGCTCAGCTCATGTTTTAGTGAGAGCTGTTTCACCCCTTTATAGAATGGAAATGCCCTGATCCCATGTACATTCAATGCTGCACCCTGTTGTGGGGTCCCTTCATTCATCTAGATTTGTTTATATGTCCTCTTGAGGAGTCCTATATGTGTGGGTTAGGAGAGATTAAGCAGCTGCTTTTCACTCTGCCGCCATCTTAACCCAGAAGAACCTCTTTGATTTCTTCATCCAAAAACTGTCCATTAATCTTTTGACCATTTTTAATTTGGGGAATGGCTTATATTCTTATGTATTTGACAAAATTCTCTATATATTCGAAATATGAGACCTCTATCTGAGAAAATTTCCCCCACTTACCCACCCACACACATTATTGCCTTCCTTCTAATCTTGGTACATGTTTTATTTGTCCAAGAACATTTCAATTTAATGTATTCAAAATTATATATCTTATATTCCGCAATGCTTTCTATCTTTTATTAATTCATAAATTCTTCCCCTACCCATAAATTTCATAAGTATTATGTTCCATGTTTTAATTTGTTTATAATATCCCCCTTTACACTTAGGTCAAATATACATTTTGACTTTAACTTAGAAAATGTTGAGAGATATTGGTCTATATCTAGTTTCTGTCAGGCTTCCTTCTAGTTTTCTGGACAACTTTTACTAAATGCTGAATTCTTATTCCAAAAACCTGGAACTTTACCTTTTTTAAACACAAGGTTACCATAATCTTTTTGTCACTTGTTGTCTATTCTGTTTCACTCATCTGTTTTTCTATTTCTTTACCAGTACTAGATGATTTTTATAATTACTGCTTTACAATATAGTTTAAATACTGGTACTAATAAATCCTCTTTAACTTTTTTTTATTATTTACTTTGATAGTCTTGAATTTTTGTTCTTCCAAATGAATTTTGTCATTTTTTTTCTAGTTCAATAAAATATTTACTTTTGGAATTGAATTAGGATGCCATTAAATAAGTAGATTAGTTCTGCTGGGATTGTCATTTTAATTATATTGACTCTTCCCATACATGAACAATTAATATTTCTCCAGTCATTTAAATCTGACTTTTCTTGTATTAAAAAGTATCTTATAATTATGTTCATATGGTTTCTGGGTTTGTTTTAGATGATATATTGCTAGGTATTTTATTTTATCTAAAGTCAGTTTAAATGGATTATCTCTTTACATCTCTTCTTTAAGGACATTGTTAGTGAGATATAAAAATGCTGATGATTTACTACCATAGTAATGATGACTTCATCAACTCCCATGATTCAGTTTCCCTCTTTTTGTAGATGACTTCCATATCCAAATTTCCAGCCCTAACCTCTCTTCTGACCTTCAATCTCTTATCGACAGTTGTCTCTTGGAGAGGTAAAGCATAATGTCCTGTGTCACACCTTAAATTCAACAAATCTTTAAAAAGCCAACATTATATTTCCCCTGAAACATCTTCCTCTTTTGAACTACCTTATTACTATTGAGTAGGTACCACCATTGTAATCTGCGTGTCATTCTGAACTCCTCCCTCCCATTCATTCCACATAACCAATCTGTTGCCCATTCTAGTTGTTTTAACCTTCATAACATTTCTTCAACATGTCCAAATTCTCTCCATTACCTAGCCATCATTCTGTTGTAGCTCTTCAATGCTTCAAACAAGGACAATTGTGATGATCTTTCGGTTGATCTCCCTTACTCTTTCCACTACATTCCATCTCCACACACACACCCCACACCCCTTAGCAGCCAAACTAATTTTCTTATAGTGTCAGTTTGACCATGTCATCTTTCCCTTCTCAACAAACTTCATGGTTCTCTATTACTTCCAAGGTCAAATAGAAAAATCACTCATTTGTCTCATAAAGCTAACACTTCCTAACTTTCCAGTCTTATACTTTATTCCCTTACTCTCACTCTACAACATAGCAATGCTGGTCTGTTTGCTGTTCCTAAAATAAAAAGCTCCATTTTCCAACTCTGCCTTTTGACTAGTTGTACTCCATACCTAGAAAGGTCTTGTTCCCCAACTCTGCCTCACTAATTGTCCTGGCTTATATCCAGACTGAATTCAAATCCCACCTTTTGCTTTTTCCAATCCCATCCATAGTGTCTTCTTTCTAATATTAGCTTGCACTTACACTGTATCTATCTTGTATATATAATTTGCTTATTGATCCATTCATTTATTGGTATATATTTATACTTTGTGACTCTGGGCAAATCATTTAACTTCTCAATGCTCCAGGTTACATAATAATAATAATAATAATAATAATAATAATAATAATAAGCATGATTATAGGTAATGTTTGTATAGCACTTACAAAGGTTTGTAAAACACTTTACAAATATCTTATTCTCAATAATTAGTGTTTGGAGTTACATGCTGAGATCTAAGATGGCAGAATAAAGAAAGCTCTGCTTATTCAATTCCTACACACACACACACACACACACACACACACACACACACACACACACACAAATTGCCTCNCACACACACACACACACACACACACACACACACACACACACACACACTAAAATTGCCTCAAAACAAAGGAAAGCTGGAGTAACAAATCTTGCTGGAGTAGGAGGAAAGAGCAGCTTAGGTAGTATAGCATCTGTCAGAACTAGCAGATCTTGGAGCAGTCCATGACTCTGCCAAAGGCAACAAAGCTACAGAATGGAAACAAACCCAGTGAGAGCCACTCCACAAAGTTAGAGAAGGCAGGAAACCTACCAACTCTCATGTAGCATCAGAGCCCTGGGGCAACAAGGGAGAAGAGATAAAAAACTGGAACCACAGTGATCTAATTATTCCCACATGGCAGCAGAACCATGAATTATAGGAGAGCAGAAAGGAAGAACTAGAACTATAGTGAAGTAACAAAATCACTCTCATGTGGTGGCAGAGTTCCTAGGGGGTGGAGCCCAAGGCAAGGACATTGCCCAAAACAGACCACTTACTAGGGGAAAGGAAGCATGGTAACTGGGACTAGCCCAGCCCAAAAAACAATGTGGGGACTGATAGCATGAAGTGCTGAATAAAGCTGGACAAAATAGTTGCAGACCTCTCCAGAGGAAGCCAGCAGGGCCACCTCCTTGATATATACACCATAAGGAACACTAGCAGCCAGTCCTAGCCCAAGCACCAGAAAAGAGTACTCTGGATGCTTAAAGCAGTATCCCTTCTACTCTGTCTAGTTTTAGCTAATCAAATCAAGAACTTAAAGTACCCTACTTACCATTAAATATGAGAGTTCACAAGTCACTTATGAGAGTAAGTAACAACTCCAAAGGCCTCTGTCCCCCTCCTCCTTGGGCAGTGTTGGGCAAATTGAAAGATGTCCATTGGTTTCTATGAAGAAAGAAAAGTGACAGAAAGTGGTGTGGGGAAAGGGGGTATAAAAAGAGACCAACATGGTCTAGCATTCATTCCTTTCCTGGTGTTTGGAGAGATTGACTGAGATTCCTGCCTAGGCATTGGAGGAGTCTGTGTTGGTAAAGCTCTGGCTGAGGATTACTGGAAAATCTACAGGAGATAGGGACGTGGGGGAAGCCCATGCCAGGGAATGAGCTGGACTTCAGCAGAGAAGGGCTGGTAGGCTTGTTAAGGCTATCTCTTATCTTTATTTTTCTACTTTCACTCTTTCCGCCTCTTTGTAAATAAAAGCTGCTAAAAGTCATTTTGACTTAAGCTATAATATTTAAAAATCTGTGACCATGATATTATTTTATTACATTCTCATATTTAGTGAAAAACCTAAATTTAAATCTTATAACCCTAAATGCAGATAGACAAGGTAACAGGGGAAAGAAACAATTAGAAATATAAGCAAAAGACCAAAAAATCCTCCAAAAAAACAAACCCTGAACTGAGAAAGTTACTTTAGTGACAAGGAAGACCAAAATATGAACTTAGATGAGGACAACAATGCAAAAAAGGAAACATGTGAAGGTTCAAAAGAAAGTGCAAAAGGATATCAAGCCTCATTCAAAAGAATCCCTGGAAGAAATTGAAAAGCAGTTAAAAGATCAAATAATAAAAGCATTGACAGAAAAACCTCAACAGTTACAGAAAATCCACTAAATAAAAAAACTCCCTCAGGAATAGAACCAACTAAATAGAAATGGAAGTTGGAAAAAATCATTGAAAACAACTCTTTAAAGAGAAAGATTAGTCAAGTGGAGGAGGAACTCAAAGAAGAACATAATTTTCAAAAATTAGAATTGAACAAATAGAAGCTCAGGAAAACATAATACAGCAGGAAATAGCAAAACAAAAAAATTTTAAAGGGAAAAAATAGAAGAAAATATAAAACACCTCACTTAGAAAAATCACTGACCTGGAAAATATATCCAGAATAAATATTTTTAAGAATCATGAGAATACCTGAAAGCCATGATTAGAAAAAGAGCCTGGTTACCATATTATGAGAAATCATCAGGCAAAACTGCCCTGATATCCTTGAATAAAAGAGAAAAATAGAAATAGAGAGAATCCCCTGATCACCTCCTGAAAGTGACCCTAAAATAAAATACCCCAAGGCTATTGTAGTCAAATTCCAAGAAAAAAGTATTAGAAGCTACCAGCAGGAAGCAATTCAAATATTCTGGAACTACAGTCAGAATTACACAGGATCTAAAAGCTTCTACACTAAAGGACCAGAAGGTATAGAATATGATATTCCAAAAGGCAAAGGATCTAAAATTGCAAACTAAAATTATATACCCAGAAAAAATGAGCATAATGCTCCAATAGAAGAAAAAATGACATTTAATGAAATAGAGGAATTCCAGGCTTTTCTGAACAAAAAAACAGAGCTGAAAATAAAATTTGATGAGACAAATCTGATACTCAAGAGACCCATAAAAATGTAAAGTGAAAATGTAAAGGGTTTTGAGAAGGTTGAACTGAGTACATTGATACTTGGGAAGATGATAATTAAAATAATTAAGATATCAATGATATTTGAGAAAGACAAGGTACTTAAAGTATGCAAAATAGAGAAAACACCTAGGATACTTAAGACTTTATCACTATTAGAGCAATGAAAAGAAGTATACATAGAAAGAAGGAAGGAAAATAAATAAGAAGGGCTACTTTTTTAAAGATGAAAAAGAGGAACACATGGGGAGAAGAGAAAAGCAGAGATAAAAGGGAGTAAACTATTTCTTATAGAGGCACATATGTGGCAAATTCAGGGAGGAGAAGTTGGAGGGGGTTGGCTATGAATGAACCTTACTTTCATTGAAACTAGCTCAAAGTGGAATAACACCCACATCCAGTCAGCTTTAGAAACCTACCTTGCCCCATAGGAAAGTGGGAGAGTAAAGAAAATAATGGAATCAATGGGGTGGACAAAATGGAGGGTAAATTGGGAGAAAGTCATGGAAAATAAATCATCTGTGAATAGGGAAAAGCTAAAAGGAGCAAGAAAAGAATAAAGAGAAGGGAAATAAGATGGAGGGAAACATAATTAGTAATCTTTACTATGATACACAAAGAGTAAAAGTAAGAGGCAGAAGAATTTACTACACTTCAAATAAAGGGGAAAAAGCAGGGGTAACAAGCTTGATTTGAGACAAAGCAAAAATTGGTCTAATCAAAAGAGATAATAAAGGGTGTGAAATGAACATAACTCTGTATCTCTCTTTCCTTTTTGGAAGGAGGTGAGAATCCATTTCTTTGACTTGGTTGGGAGCAAAGTCTGAGGATTATCTGTATAAGAAGTATGACACATGACTACCTGGCATCTCAGAAGATGCTTGCTTCTCATTCCACAGTACTACTGGCATCTGACCCAGACTGGATAAGTGCTGTCTAACCAGGAAGACCTAGAAAGGGTGATGTCATTGGGATTATAAATTATGGATCAAGAAAGTATGTCCTCTCTTTCCTAGGAAGCAAAGGGAGTGGGATATGAGATAAGCAGCAAGTTCAGATTAGCTGGGCATTTGGCCATGCGATTATATGCTTTTTCTCTCTCCAACCTGCTTTCACTATTTAATAAATAATTATAAATTAATATGCAGTGTCCAGACAATTTTAATCTTAACAGAAGGAAATTACAACATGATACAAGATACCATAGACAATGAAAGTATTAAACATATCTGCACCAAATTGCATAGTAGCCAGATTTCTAAAGAAAAGTAACATCAGTTACAGGAGGAAATAGATAGTAAAACATTACTAGTGGGGGGACCTCAAACTTCCCCTTATAGATGTAGGTAAATCCAAACAAAAAATAAACAAGAAAGAGGTTAAGGAGTTAAAAAGAACTTCAGAAAAGCTGGATATGATAGACTTTGAAGAAATCTGAATGGAATAGAAAGGAATACATCTTTTTTTTTACATATATACTTTTTATATATGCATAGGCATGCATATCATACGTACATATCATTTCATATCATCACATTTACATAAACATCATATCATTTTATATTGTCATATACATCATAGCACACAATTAGTTTACTTCTCCACCCTCTTTCTGGATAAATTCCTTCTATCTTCTCTACTATGAGTAATTTTGGGGAATTATAGATATCCTCTTTCCATGTAGACATAAAGATTTTGACTTTATAAAGTCCCTTAAATTTTTTCTTTCTTATTTACCTTTTGGAGCTTCTCTTGTGTCTTGTGTGTGGACTTCAGATTTTTTCTTTAGGCCTGACTTATTCCTCAGGAATTCTTGGAAATCCATTTTATTGAATGTCCATTTTCCCCCTGAAAGATAATACTCAGTTTTGCTGGACAGGTGACTCTGGCTTGTAAACCCAAAGAATTTGCCTTCCTGAATATCATATTCTATGCCTTTTGATCCTTCAATGTAGAAACCGCTAGGTCCTGTGTCATCCTGATTGTAGCTCCAAGGTATTTAAATGGTTTCTTTCTGGCTGTTTGAAGAATTTTTTCCTTAGCTTGCAGGCTCTTGAATTTAGCTATTGCATTCCTGGAAGTTGTCATTTGAGGATTTCTTTCTGGAAGTGATCTGTGAATTCTATCAATTTCAATTTTATTTTCTCATTCAAGGATCTCTGGGCAGTTTTCTTTGATAATTTTTTAGAGTGTGATGTCCAAGGTTTTTTTCTTGATCATCACTTTCAGGTAGTCCAATAATTCTCAAATTGTCTCTCCTTGATGTATTTTCTAGGTCAGTTGTTTTTTCAATAAGATATTTCATTTTTTCATTCCTGTGATTCTGCCTTATTGTTTCTTGGTTTCTCATGAAATCATTAGTTTCTAGATGGTCAGTTCTGATTTTTAAGATCTGATTTTCTTCTGTCAGTTTTTTGTTCTCCTTTTTCAATTGGCCCATTTCTTCTTGCATCACTTTCTTTTCTTCTTCCATCACTTTCATTTCTCTTTCCCACTTTTCCTCTGCCTCTCTTAATTGGTTTTTGAAGTCTTTTTTAACTCTTCCAGAATCTGTGTCCAATCCATATTTTTCTTTTGGACTTTTCATGTGTTTCCTTTGCTTCCACTGTCCCCTTCAGTGTCTGTACCTTAGTCTTTGTTTCCATAAAAATTCTTTAGAGTTAGGCACTTTTTTTGTTGATTGCTCATTTTTCCTATCTAATTATAGGTAGGCTCTGTTGTCTGGGAAATTGGAGTATCCTCTTAAACTTCAGATCTTCCTTGATATTGTTTTCAGTTTATTTTCTAGTTTTTTACCAGTTTCATTTCTTGGGGAATGATCAGAATACATCTTTTTCTCAACAGTACATGTCACCATCATGAAAACCGACTACATTTAGGGCATGAAACCCTCACATCCAAATGTAGAAAAGTAGAAATATTAAATGTATACTTTTCAGAAAATAATGCAATAAAATTTGCACTCAACAAAGGGAAGTAGAAAAAAGGACTAAAAATTAATTGGAAACTAAACAGTCCTATCCTAAAGAATGAATGGATCAAAGAAGAAATCATAGAAACAACCAACAATTTCATTTAAAAAAATGACAATGACCAGACAACATATCTAAATTAGTGAGATGAAGCCAAAGAAGTACTTAGAGGGAAATTAATATTTAATAATGTTTATATCAATAAATCAGAGAAAGAACAGATCAAGGAGTCTTCAATGAAAAAGCTAGAAAAAGAACAAATTAAAAATCTACAATTAAACATCAAATTAGAAATCCTGAAAATTGAAGAACAGATTAATGAAATTGAAAATAAGAAAACTACTGAATGAATAAATAAGACAAGGAGTTGGTTTTATGAAAAAGTAAATAAAATAGGCAAACCATTAGTAAAATTAATTTAAAAAAAGAAAGAGGAAAACCAAATTTCCAGTATCAAAAAGAAAAAAGGCAAAATCATAACCAATGAAGAAGAAATTAAAGTAATTGGAAGTTATATTGCCCAACTATATGCCAATAAATCTGACAAACTAAGTGAAATAGATGAATATTTACAAAAATATACACTACCTAGATTAACAAAAGAGAAAATAGAATATTTAACCAATCACAGCAAAGGAAATTGAACAAACCACCAAAGAGCTCTCTAAGAAAAAGTAATGGATTCACAAGTGAATACTTGTGATTTGTTATATATTATATATATTATATATAACTTAATCATACATTAAAAGAAAAACTAATTCCACAACTATATGAATATTTGGGAAAACAGGGGAAGAGGGAATCATTCAACTTTATTTTTATAAAACAAATATGGTATTGTTTCCTGAGAAGTGGGTACTATTATTGCCATCCCATTTTACAAATGAAGAATCTTAGATAGAGATTTAATCATTCACCCAATTCTAGTAAGCAATTAAATGTCTAGGGTAAATTTGAACTTTTGTCTTCCTGACTCCAGGTTCAGCATTCTCTATACTGTACAATCTAGCAGTAACCTCTAAGACTGTTAAGTTACAAAGAAAATGCCGACCTACATTTGAAGATAGAAATTCCTCTACTGGAAGCTACCTATACCAATGAAATCACAGGTCCATTCTCTGTTCCTCTAGGTTTACTGTTGTGGTTATTCAGTCATTCAGTGGTTATATCACATCAATATTAGCCATGGGGCTTTCTTGGCAAAGACACTAGAGTGGTTTGCTCTTTCCTTTTCAGTGGATTAAGACTAACAGAGGTTAAGTGACTTTGCTACGGTCAGTAAGTAACTGAAGCTAGATTTGAACTCAGATCTTCCTTACTCCAGGCCTAGTGTTCTATCCACTAAACCATGTAACTTCTTATTCCTCTATGTACATGTATATAAATGCATATCCTACCTTTAGATTATAACCTCCCTGAGGGCTGGGATTGTCTTTTGCCTCTTTTTGTATCTCCACTGCTGGGCATGTAATAGGCACTTACTATATGTATAATATTTGATTTACTGAGACTATAGGTCTTCTGTGTTTTAATAAATAACTGATCTTCATGAATTTCTGTGGACAAATTCATCACTTTTGCAGTCAAATTGATGATGGGTCTCTCTGAACTTGAACAGCCTGGTTTTTATATGACAGACATAGCCTTCAATGGTCCATCTTTGAAGCCTTTGAGTTCTGCTTGCATAAGCTTTGAGAAACTATTGCCACCTCTATTTCCATCTGCAGAGGCATAGATTTGGCTTAAACAGAGGACAGTTAAAAAAAAGTAGGATGGCAGAATGGATAGAAATATCCATATCCATAAATATCTCAAGATATTCATATATGTATATATGAGCTTTTCACGACTGTCTTCAGAAAAAGAAAGGGTTATGTGCCAAAGAAAAAGAAGAAATGGTGGAAGAAACATAAATAGTGAAGATGAACAGTTTCAAATGACTTTGGAGGTCAAGAGAATTAGTCCCTTAAAAGAGAGGGGAAAAAATGATAGGGATAGAGAAAGGCTGGAATAAAACCCATTGGGCCCTCCATTGAGATGTCAGTCTCTTTTAAGTGGCTAATGTGTAAATGGAGATTCTGCGAATAAAGGAGTGAGGATGGTGATTATAAAGAATAAGAATTCAGCAACAAACATTATGATTCTGTTGTTTCAAATATAGTGTAATTGGCTTTTTTTAAAGGGGCCATCTGCTTGAAGATTTTATAGCAGCATTGTTTTTTTATAATTGTAAAATACTGGAAATAACTGCAATGTTTCAAAATAGGGGAAAGGTTAAATAAATTGTGGTACATTAATTCAGTGGAATGTTATAATGCAATTAAGATGGACAAGTATGAGAAGCTTAAAGAAATCTGGAGTAACTTTATGGGGGGAAAAAGCAAAATGAAAAAAGCAGAACCAGAAAAAAACAGAGAACATATTAACTCTGACCATAGGAAAGGAAGTCAATGGGAATAAATGGACAAGGAACTCTGATGGAGAATTAGAGGGCGTGACTGAAAAGTTGACATTTTACGCACTGAAATTCATTTATTGAATGTAAATAGTTGCAAAGCAAGTTTAATTGGTTGTTCTGATGTTTAATATTAAGCTTGTAATAAATCATTCACAAATTTTGGCAACCTCAAAGTAGCCAGGCATCAAATGCTCCAGTTAACTCCAAAGATCCTAGATTTAGAGCTAGAAGGGCTTTCTGAGGTCATGTAGTCCAACCTCCTCATCTCACACATGAAGAAACTGAGGTCCAGCTATACTAAATGACTCCCCCAAGGTCACACAGGTAGTAACTAGTAGAAACAGAATTAAATTTGGCTATTTTCCTTTAGATTTAGCATTCTTTTCATTGATGTTTGAACAGGAGATTGGAATTAGGAACAAGGTCAGAGTTAAGACAAGAAGATAAGAAGTCTACCTGTAATATGGTAAATTGGTAATATCCCTAGCTCCTGGCTTTTACTATGTATTTGACTGCCACAGGGATGCCTGCTGCATGCATTGAAAGGAAATTACAGGGGCAGCTGGGTGACTCAGTAGATTAAGAGCCAGATCTAGAAATGGGATGTCCTGGGTTCAAATATGGCCTTAGACACTTCCTAGATGTGTGACCCGGGGCAAGTCACTTAATCCCTATTGCCTAGCTCTAACTGCTCTTCTGCCTTAGAACTAATACACAATGTTGATTTTAAGGCAACAGGTAAGGTTTTTTTAAAAAAAGAAATAAAGTCACTGAGCCTAAGGCTAAAAACAAGTATTTTTGGCAGCTGTGATCCACCTCATCCTCCATTCTTTCTTTCTTTCTTTCTTTCTTTCTTTCTTTCTTTCTTTCTTTCTTTCTTTCTTTCTTTCTTTTTCTTTCCTTCTTTTTTCCTTATTAATTACTTCCCTTCTTTCTTTCTTTCACATAGCTAGGAAGTATGTGAGGCCAGATATGAACCCAGGACTTCCTGTCTCTAAGACTGGCTCTCTATCCACTATCCATCTATTTTCCCCCTCTATATGACTTTATTAAGAAGCAACATGATATAGTGGGTAGAACATTGGACTTGGAGTCAGAAAAACCTGGTTTCAGACCCCACCTTAGAAATTTACTAACTATATAACCTGGAGAAAATAACTTCCAAGAAAAAGTGCCTCCATTTCTTCATTTGTAAAATGAGAGGTTAGGGTACTATGGCCTCTGAGGATTCCTTGAGGTTCAAATCTCTGACTCTATATCCTGATACCCACTCATTGATCACCCCTACAGTATCAAGTGAAGAGAATTCTTTCAAAGACACTTACTGAGCACCTATTGTTTATAAGTTCCCATTCTAGAGCCTGTAGGAAATCTGAGGATTCACAAATCATAGGCTCTACTCCTATATCATTTAGAATCTAGGAGAAATCTCCAAATTAAGTTTTAGAGGATTGATTATTAGTTATATAAATTCTTTTCCCATTTTGGAGTCAGCTAAGTGGTAAAGTGGTTTGATTATTGGGATTGGACTCAGAAGGACCTCAGTTTTCATCCTGCCTCAGAAACTTAATCAGTGAGTAAGCTGAGGCATGTAAATTAATTTCTGTTATTCTCAGTTTCCCTACACATAAAAATGGGGATAATTCTAACTCATACTTCACAATGTTGCTTTAAGGAACAAATGAGTTAGATGGGTAGAGTGCTAAGCACAATATAATGACTAGAATGGGCTGGAATAGGAGGCCACGGAGGACTTCTCCAAATCTGGGGCTATGTGATCCTGTGCTCTGTACCCCATAAGGCACTTGGTGGTAAGTACCATACGTGAGTGAGACAAATGAAGTCCTCTCAGATGGGTGCTCCATCATAAGACAAGAGTCCAGAATTCCAGCTGCTGTTGACCGTGCTCCCCAGTAAAGGGACAAGAGGCTGAAGCAACATGGCTGTTTTGAAAACCCAGAATGCTAGCCTATTTACTTGATTTAGGAAAGCTGGACAGGATATGTCTGGGAAGCTTGAATGCTGCCTAATAGGCTGTAAATAACTTTTGACCACTTGACCCCAGTCATGTTGATGTGACCCCCATCCGTTTTCCTCAACCACAGCATCCTTCTGGTGCACACACACCACTTCATAAATAAAAAGGGGTATTTACCCTAATTGTGGAGGGGAGCATGGTAATGGGCGGTGGTGGTAGTCAGGCATTTTATGAACAGTTTGCTTGATTTGATGCCATAGTAAATCACACCCCAGGCTAGCTCCACTCACTTCCTTATTTTAATCTAGAAGACCATACACTTGCCTTGCCTTGCCTAAGAAGCAAATCGGAGGGTCCTGCTTTTCTCCACTGATATCTGGCCTGGGTCTACAATGCTGTGCTCTGCTTTGAGCTACTTTCTGATTCTGCACCTTTCTTATATGTTCTTAATTTTGTGCCCTTGCTTAAGGTTCACTTTGGTCCTACTAGAAACCTTCCTTGACTGAGTGCAGTCCATGATAATAACTCTTTCTCTTTTCCCCTTCTGTGTCTATGCATGCAATATAGACTAATTTACCATAGACTTCAGGGAGGCCATGGTATTAGAGCTTGGGGGTTAAAACTTTACAGCTCTTGGAGAAGGCTCAGGGGATAGAGTAGCAGATTTGGAGTCATAAGACCTAAGCTGAAATCCTGCTTCAGCATTTACTGAGTGTGTGACCCTGGGCAAATCACTTATCCTCTATCAACCTCAGTTTCCTCATTTGTAAAATGGGTGGGTTGGACTCTAATAGTCTCCAGGGTCCCTTCTGGCTCTCAATCTATGATCTTCTAAATTAAGAAAACATGTTCAAGTCCCAGTTTTGCTCTTTATTTTTTGACTTTCTTAAGTCACTTAAATTGTGCCTCAGCCTTCTCACCTAGAGTTGGGGCTGGACCTTTTTTATTTCATTGTTAGAGGGAACCCTCCATGAGGAAACATTCTCTATCAATACAGATCACAGTTTGCTCTTCAACTTGTTTTAGCATTTGTCTGGAGGGCACTGAGATGAGTAATAGCCCCATTATTAATGAATATTACTATGTGCCCAAAGTTTTTTGGTATTCTGATGATTCAAATAAGTGACTGCTAAATGGGTACTAATTCAATTCAGTTAATAAGGGATGGGGAACTCCCAGTATTGTTACCCTTGGAGTTCAATGCCCATTCACCACATTGACTGGTTACAATTCTGGTATGTATCTACCCTCAAGATTTACAATAACATGACACTATGAATGAAATGAATAGCTGGTAATATAAAACAGTACAAAATAAAATGCAACATTTTCCAATCATACTTATCTCCTGACTACCTCCTGATGTTTTTTTTTGGTTGTTCTTCATTTGTTTCTGTTGTGTCTGACTCTTACTGACCCCATCTGGAATTTTTCTTGGCAAAGATACTGAAATATTTTTCCATTTCTTTCTCCAGCTCATTTTACAGCAGAGGAAACCAAGGCAAATAGGGTTACATGTCTTGCCCAGGGTCACACAACTTGTAAATGTCTTAGGTCAGATTTGAACTCAGGAAGATGAGTCTTTCTGACTTTAGGCCTGGCACTCTATCCACTGTGCCACATGTGTGCCTACCTCCAATTTGTTCTTTGCTTTCACTAAGGTCTTCAGGGATTAATCAACATTTGGCACTTTATCCAGCCCTATAATAAATGAGAAATGTATAAGATCGTTCTAAGATGCTCTCCTTAAATTCAAGCCACCAGTCGCAGATAATCAATACACCAGAACACAGAAAAGAATTTGTCCATTGGTGCTTGTGCCAGCGTCAAGTACATTGAAAAATTATGCTGAGGGGCAGCTAGGTGCCTCCATGGATCGAGAGCCAGCCTGGAATCAGTAGGACCTTGGCTCTAATCTAGCCTCAGATATATCCTAGTTGTGTGACTCTAGGCAAGTCACTTAAATCCAATTGCCCAGCCTTTATCCCTCTTCTGCCTTGGAACTGATACTATCAATTCTAAAATAGAAGATCTTATTTAAAAAAAAAAGAAAGAAAAGTTATGTTGCATAATAAAGGTGCTGTGAAACTAGAAACAAGTACATGGTCCTATTTTTCAAAAAGAGAGGAGGAGTAGATTCTTCAGATTTTAAAATCAGTGAACTTGACTTTGAATCCTGGGAAAATTCTAGAACACGTTGTTAATAGCCCAAACTAATTGAATTGAATAGGGATGATGTTCTATCCTTGGATTCCAAAAAAACTATTTTCTTGGTATATATAGTTTGGGGACAATGTGTGAAAAATATTTGAATATTTTAGTGGTCTGAAAGTTCAACTTGAGTGACCTGGGGAAAAAAAAGTCCCAACTAATATAATTTTAAACAAGGTGATACAGTGGATAGATCACTGGGTCTGGAGTCAGGAAGACCTGAGGCACTAACTAGTTTTGTGGTACTGGGCAAGATATTTAACTTCTGACTATCTCACTTTCCATATCTATAAAATGGGGATAATAATAGTACCTGTCTTCCAGGGTTGTTGTGAGGATCAAATATGATAATAATCATAAAATACTTAAACTAGTGCTTCACACATAATAAGCTCTGTAAAAATCCTGTCAATTATTATAAATATCCAATCAAAAGAAATTTCCTCAAATCAGCTCTTTACATTCTGGAACTCTATGATTCTATGAGAATCCTAAAAGACTCCATCTCCTGTGATTTCAATACTACCCTTTCTGATTGCACTGAATTTCCACCTAACCTGCCTTGGCAATTGCTGAAACTGTCTTGGGTCTACCAACAATTTTATTTACCCCTGTTTTCAAGCCCCAGATCACTAGTAAGGGAAGATGGAGAACCCTCTTCACTTGCATCATTGAAGGTTCATCCTCTCAGCAGTAAATCTACTTAATTCAATAAGTACCACTTAGCCTCCTCATACTGGTCATTTGCTCTTCTGTGGGCAGGCTTTCAATTCTCCCTGCATGCTCCTCATTCTCAGCATATCACTTCACTTCTTAATTTTTACCAACTTGAGTCCATATGAAATGTTCCCTTATAGATGAGCTAGGAAGAAGGAAGGTAAAAGAAACATTGACAAGAAGATAAGAAGAGAGGCAACTATGCAGTTCAATCCACAGAGCACCATACCTGGAGTCAAGAAGATCTCTGTTTATATTTGGCATCAGAATACCCATTTGTCTAAACCTTGACCTTCTGCTTCAGAGTTGTTATTAAGACAGAAAATAGGATTAAAAAAAAAGGAAGATAGGGAAGAATGAGAAATCTGTGTGGGAACTGGGGAAGGTATGGTCAGAGGGGGAATACTCCCCCAGCCTGTACTATTTGGCCCTTGGGATCCTAAAGGGCATGTTTTCTCTCTCTTTTTTTAAATTTCATTTTTATTTTTTAGAAAAATTTTTCCATGGTCACATGATTCATGTTCTTGCTTTCTCTCCCCCCACCTCCCCAACCCCCAGTAGCTGACACGCATTTCCTCTGGTTTCTTCATGTATCATCTATTAAGACCTATTTCCATAGTATTGATAATTGTTCTAGGGTGGTCATTAAGAGTCTACATCCAAATTGTATCCACATCAACACATGTGTTCAAGAAGTTGTTTTTCTTCTGTGTTTCCACTCCTGTAGTTCTTCCTCTGAATGTGGGTAGCATTCTTTTCCATAAATCCCTCAGAATTGTCCTGGGTCATTGCATTGCTGCTAGTACAGAAGTCCATTACATTTGATTTTACCACCGTGTATCAGTCGCTGTATAAAATGTTCTCCTGGTTCTGAGCTTTTGACTCTGCATCACTTCCTGGAGGTCATTCAAGTTCACATGGAATTCCTCCAGTTTATTATTCCTTTGAGCACAATAGTATTCCATCATCAGCACATACCACAATCTTTGTTCAGCCATTCCCCAATTGAAGGACATACCCTTGATTCCAGTTTTTTTGCCACTATGAAGAGCGCGGCTATAAATATTTTTGTACACGTCTTTTTCCCTGTGATTTCTTTGGGGTACAAACCCAGCAATGCTATGGCTGAATCAAAGGGCAGGCAATCTTTTATTGCTCTTTGGGCATAGTTACAAATTGCCATCCAGAATGGTTGGATCAATTCACAACTCTACCAGCAATGCATTAATGTCCCAATTTTGCCACATCTCCTCCAACATTCATTACTCTCCCCTGCTGTCATTTTAGCCAATCTGCTGGGTGTGAGGTGATACCTCAGAGTTGTTTTGATTTGCATTTCTCTAATTACTAGAGATTTAGAACACTTTCTCATGTGTTTATTGATACTTTTGATTTCTTTACCTGAAAATGGCCTATTCATGTCCCTTGCCCATTTATCAATTAGAGAGTGGCTTGATTTTTTGTACAATTGATTTAGCTCCTTGTATATTTGAGTAATTAGACCTTTGTCAGAGTTTTTTGTTATAAAGATTTTTTTCCACAAAATAAAAGATTTTTGTTGTTTCCTTTCTGATTTTGGTTACATTGTTTTTGTTTGTACAAAACCTTTTTAATTTAATGTAATCAAAATTATTTATTTTATATTTTTAAATTTTTTCTAACTCTTGCATGATTTTAAAAACTTTCCTTTCCCAGAGATCTGACAAGTACACTGTTCTGTGTTTGTCTAATTTACTTATAGTTTCCTTCTTTATATTAAAGTCATTCACTCACACTGAATTTATCTTGGTATAGATACTGATCTAAACCTAATCTTTCCCATATTGTTTTCCAATTTTCCTAGCATTTTTTGTCAAATAAAGATTTTTGTCCCAAAAATTGGGCTCTTTGGGTTTGTCATAGACTGTCTTGCTGATGTCACTTACCCCAAGTCTATTCCATTGATTCTCCCTTCTGTTTCAGCCAGTACCATATTGTTTTGATGACCGATGCTTTATAGTATACATTAATATTTGGTACTACTAGGCCACCTTCCTTCATTTTTTTTCATTATTTCCCTTGATATTCTTGATCTTTTGTTCTTCCAAATGAACTTTGATTTAGTTTTTTTCTAATTCTGTAAAAAAGATTCTTGGTAGTTTAATAGATGTGTCACAAAATAAGTAAGTTTATTTGGGTAGAATGGTCATTTTTATTATGTTAGCTCATCCTACCCATGAATAATCAATGTTTTTCCAATTGTTTAGATCTGGTTTTAATTGTTTGGAAAATGTTTTGTTGTTGTGTTCATACAATTCCTATGTTTGTTTCGGTAGAGAAATTCCTAAGTATTTTATATTGTCTTGGGTGATTTTAAATGGTGTTTCTCTTTCTAACACTTGCTGCTTTGATGTGTTGGAAATATATAGAAATGCTGATGATTTATGTGCATTTATTTTGTATTCTGCAACTTTGCTAAAGTTGTTGATTATTTCTATTAGCTTTTTAGTTGATTATCTAGGATTTTTTAAGTAGACCATCATATCATCTGCAAAGAGTGATAGCTTAGTCTCCTCATTACCTATTTTAATACCTTCAATTTCTTTTTCTTCTCTAATTGTTACTGCTAGTGTTTCTAGTAATATTTTAAATAATAAAGGTGATAATAGGCATCCTTGTTTCATGCCTGATTTTACTGGGAAGGCTTCTAATTTATCCCAATTGCATATGATGCTTGTTGATGGTTTTAGGTATATACTGTTTATTATTTTTAGGAAAGGTCCTTCTATTCCTATACTTTCCAGGGTTTTCAAAAGGAATGGGTACTATATTTTGTCAAAGGCTTTTTCAGCATCTATTGAGATAATCATGTGGTTTTTGTTTGTTAGCTTGTCCATATGGTCAATTATGTGGATAGTTTTCCTAATGTTGAACCATTCCTGATATAAATCCCACCTGATCATGATGGATAATCCTTTGATCACTAGCTGTAGTATTTTTGCTAGTATTCTATTTAAGATTTTTGCATCTATGTTCATTAGAGAGATTGGTCTGCAGTTTTCTTTCTCTGTTTTTGGTCTGCCTGGCTTTGGAATCAGTACCATATTTGTGTCATAAAAGGAATTTGGTAGGACTCCCTCTTTGCTTATTATGTCAAATAATTTGTATAGTATTGGGATTAGTTGTTCTTTGAATGTTTGATAGAATTCACTTGTGAATCCATCAGGCCCTGGCAATTTTGTCTTAGGGAGTTCTTTGATGGCTTTTTCAATTTCTTTTTCTGATATGGGATTATTTAAGTATTCTATTTCTTCTGCTGCTAATCTAGGCAATTTATATTTTTGTAAATATTCATCCATATCACCTATATTGCTATATTTATTGCCATATAATTGGGCAAAATAATTTTTAATGATTGCCTTAATTTCCTCTTCATTAGAGGCGAGGACTCCCTTTTCATCTTTGATACTGTTAATTTGGTTTTCTTCTTTCCCTTTTTTATTAGATTTACCAGTACTTTGTCTATTTTATCTGTTTTTTCAAAGTACTAGCTTCTAGTCTTAATTTATTAATTAAATAGTACTTTTTCTTTTGATTTCATTAATTTCTCCTTTGATTTTTAGTATTTCTAATTTAGTTTTCATCTGGGTATTTTTAATTTGTTCATTTTCTAGTTTTTTAAGTCTCGTGCCCAATTCATTAATCTCTACTCTCCATAATTTGTTAATTTATGCACTCAGTGATATAAATTTTCCCCTAATAACTGCTTTGGTTGCATCCTATAGGTTTTGGTAAGAAGTCTCATCATTGTCATTGTCTTTAATGAAATTATTAAATTATTAATGGGGGGAAGATCTTTCATCAAAGCTCATTAAATCCATCTGCTTAAACTAGTAGAACAGAAAAGGAAAAAAATGTGAGTAAACAACAGAAAAAGAAAAAAGGAATGATAATTGATAGTTTTTTCCAGGAAGTAAAAATGGAGCAAATGAAATAGAAGAAGTGGAAGAAGTTCCAGCAAATTGGACACAGGCTTTGGAAGATCTCAAAATTCAATTAACTTAAGAACTTCGGGAATTCAAAAAGCAATCAAGAGAGGCTGAAGACAGTTTGAAAAAGGAAATACATGAACTAAAACAAGAAAATAAAGTTTTGAAAGCTAGAATTGACAAGCTTGAAAATGAAGCAAAGAAGGCAAAAGATGATCTACAAAGAAAATCAGACCAGAAGGAGGATGACAAAAAAGCCAGTAATGAAATTGTCTTTAAAAAATAGAACTCAATAACTAGAAGTAAATGACTTCACAAGGCAGCAAGAATATACTCAAAAATTAAAACAAAATTTAAAAAATGAAAAATTTGAGGAGAATATGAAACATCTCATTGATTAGACCAAAGATCTGGAGAACAGAGCTAGAGGAGACAATTTAAGAGTTATTGATTTACCACAACTTCATGACAAAAGAAAAAGTTTAGACATCATCCTACAAGAAATTATCCAAGAAAACTGCCCTGACATTCTCAAACAAGAGGGAAAAGTGGAAATTGAAAGAATCCATTGATCACCTACATTTAATCCACAACTGACACCTTCCAGAAATATTATAGTCAAATTAAAAAACAACCAGACCAAGCTAAAAATATTACAAGCTGCTAAAAATAGTCATTCAGATACCAGGGAACCACAGTTAGGATAACACAGGATCTGGCTGCATCTACATTGAAGAACTGGAAGGCATGGAACATAATATTCCAGAAAGCAAGAGAATGGGGTCTACAACCGAGAATCAACAATCCAGCAAAACTCAGTATATTTTTGCAGGGGAAAGTATGATAATTCAATAAAAATGAGGACTTCCAAGCATTCATAAAGAAAAAAATGGAATTAAACAGAGAATTTGCTGCCCAAACACAGAACTCAAGAGAATCACCATAAGGTAATTAAGAGGGGGTTGGGGGGGAATCTTTTCTTTAAGGGACCCAATAAGTTCATCGATTTGTATCCCTAGAAGAAAAGAAGATATTGGCAAATATTGAAAATTATTATCCACAGTGTAACTAGAAGAAGTTTACATAGAGGGAGCAGTGATAAACTGTATAGGATGAAATGTCAAGATATATATACATGTATGTATGTATGTATGTATGTATATACATGTATGTATGTATGTATATATGTATGTATAAATATATACAAAACTAGAGGAGGGAAATGAAGGTAATATTAAGAAAACTGGCAAAACAAACAAAATGGAGTAAATTTATGTTCCATAAAGAAGCACATGGGGCGAACAGGGAAGAATAACAATAAACTGGAAGGGTAAAGAGGTTGGAGAGAGGAAATATTTAATACTTAAGTGCATTGAAATCAACTTAAAGAGGGAAGAACAATCAGATCCATTTGAGCAGAGAATTGATTCTTGCCCTATAGAGTAGAAGGGTAACAAAAGGACTGGTGGAGAGGGAAGCAACACTAGGAAGGGAGAGGGCAGGGGTGGGGAGGGATAGCTTAAAAAGACCCTAAAGAATAATGAGGAGAATAAGAAGGGAGAGGGGGAAAAAGGAAGTACAATAAGGGAGGTGATTAGGGGAACTGATTAAAAACAAAACACTGGTATAGAAGGAAATAGTGAAAGAAGAAAGGGCAGGACAAGGAGAGAGAATCAAAATGTCTGAGAATACACAGTTGATAATTATAACTCTGAATATGAATGGGATGAACTCACTCATAAAATGGAAGCAAATAGCAGAGTGGATTAGAAACCAAAATCCTATCATATGTTGTCTACAAGAAACACACACGAGACAGGCAGACTTACATAGAATAAAAATGAAAGGATGGAGCAAAATCTATTGGGCTTCAACTGAGAAAAAGAAGGCAGGAGTTGCAATCATGATTTCTCACAGAGACAAAGTAAAAATAGATTAGGTTAAAAGAGATAGGCAAGGTAATTACATCCTAATAAAAGGCAGTATAAACAATGAAGAAATATCAGTACTCAACATGTATGCACCAACTGGTATAGCATCCAGATTTCTAAAGGAGAAGCTAGTGGAGCTCAAGGATGAAATAGATAGCAAAACTATACTAGTGAGTGACCTCAACCTTCCCCTATCAGATCTAGATAAATCAAACAAAAAAATAAATAAGAAAGAGATAAGAGAGGTGAATGAAGTCCTAGAAAAATTAGAGTTAACAGACATATGGAGAAAAATAAATAGAGACAAAAAGGAATACACCTTCTTTTCAGCAGCACATGGAATATTCAGAAAGATAGACCATGTACTAGGGCATAGAATCATGGCAAACAAATGCAAAAAAGAAGAAATAATAAATGCAGCCTTATCAGATCATAAAGCAATAAAAATAGTTATTAGTAAGAATATATGGAGAAGCAAACCAAAAACTAATTGGAAATTAAATAATATGATTCTCCAAAATAAGTTAGCAAAAGAACAAATCATAGAAACAATTAAAATTTTATTGAAGACAATGACAATGATGAGATTTCTTTCAGAAACCTATGTTTTCTCTTTACCTCAAAATATTTATTGATATTCTTATCCTTATCCTTACATTTCCCTCCAAGTCTAGGAAAAAAATGTATTCTTTTTTTTCTCCTCTTTAAGTGAAAACTTTCATCTTTATGGACCCTATTAGGACCCTATTCCTTTCTATCATTTCTAGGGTTTCACTTTCAAAGTTATTTCTTATCTGGAACCTTCAATTTTGTCCTTTCCATACCATCCATCCAAGCTCAATTATCTTTTAAACTTAATTTTTCCCCTTGTTTTTGCTTCCACTTAAAAGCTATTGTCTATTTTTCTCCTTTTCTATTAAATCTTCAAACATGAAGTTCTATCTATTGCCACCATTTTTTAATTTCCATCATTCTATTAAAACTCCCCTCCCAGGTAGTTACCTTTGGGCCCCTTCTTGCGAAATCCAATGACTGTTTTTCAGTCTTCAGTTTCCTTGACTCAAGTAAAAGATAATTTGCAGTTATATAGCTTGTGGATCCTTAGAAGCACCAGATGCTAAATAAAATATGAGTTTCATGAGTCCAATACTGTCATGCTTTTCTTTAGGTATGCTGTAATATTTTAAAGCTATTGCTCAAATTGATTTATTCATTATTGATTTATTCTGAAAGACTTGTGATGTTTAATGTACCTAGGATGGCTTTGGTTAGAGTGCCTCCTCCATTTATGGAGGGGCTTGATTTATGTTTTCATTTTTTGTATTCTAATCCAGGTAGAATTACCATAGAACTCACTACGAACCTCAGCCATCTTATAATAGTAAGGTGAAATTAGGCCAATTCAGGCAGTAATTCTTAATGTCTTCCCACAACTTCTTTAGGAAATGTAACTTTGCTCAGAAAACCAGGTGAAAATGTTATGTATCCAGATAGGAGTTACTCTAATTTGTTGAAGCTGCTTGTATCTGAAGTCTGGTGTGAATCCACTAGATGGAGGGGTTTAAAAAGAATGTTTAAAATAGAATGTTATACGCCTGATTTAATTCCTCATGTAATAGATAAATGGTACAGGAGTTTACACTCTGTAAATATTGGCTTCCCTCCTTTTTGACTTGTGATCTTGTGTAATATTTCATACTGTAAATCATCACCAATTTTATTTTGAAATACACTTCCTTTAGTTTCCCCAACCCTCCACTTTCCTGGTTTTCTTCTTTTCATCTCATGCTTATCACCTATGTGACCTTGGCTAAATCAGCTAATTTCCTTGTGACTCAGTTTCCTCATTCTTATTTAAAAAAAGGGTTGGGTTAAGTAACCTCTGAGATGCCTTCCAGCTCTAGAGCTGAACCTATTCCTAGTTTATAATATGACCATAGATTTAGACTTGGAAGAAGCCTTATGAATCATCTAGTCCAAATACTTCATTTTAAACATGAAAAAGATATGGCTATAGAAGTGACTTGATCAATGTCATACATCTAGTACAGGGGTCGGCAACATAAGGCTCTCGAGCCATATCTGGCTCTTTTGAGGGCCAGATATGGCTCTTTCTGCAGGAGCCATAAAATCAATTTTTTTTTTCAGGTGCTGTTACAGGAGTGCACATTGAGAGCACTGTACGGCTCTCACGAAATTACATTTTAAAAAATGTGGCATTTATGGCTCTCAAGGCCAAAAAGGTTGCCAACCCCTGATCTAGTAGATAGTGGAGCAAAGTTTTCTAATTCCAATCCAGCTGTCTTTCTACTGTGCCATACTGATCATTCTTCTCCTTCTCTACGCTTCCAATCATACTACTTCCTGATAACTATTTTTAAAATAGTTGACAAACATTTATTAAGCATCACTGTATTCCATGTATTCTGCTAAGCAAAAGGGATATGTATGATGAGTGTATTTTTCCCCCTAGAAAGCTGGGTATTACCAGCACACCACTGCTTATACTTCTTGGATCAGGGGCTCCTGAAAGATTATACCAACTCAACTTAAATTTTTAGGCATCCTGATCCCAAAGAAATTCAAGTTCTCTCTCTGGTTTTATCCCATAATAGAAATTTTGTCCCAAAATAGAAATACATCCAAAGTTACCTAGAAACTCAGAATCCAATCTTGGGCTTCTATGAACTTTCACCACAAGTTGTTGTTGCTGCTGGAGGAGACAAGGGAGAGAAATCCCCTCCTCTCCCCCAATGCTAAGAGAAAGGAAATTTGGACAAAGGGGACCAGGGCCAAAAGATAGGGGTAAATCATTTCTGCATCTTATAGACTGCAGAGGAGATGAGTCTTTGAACAAGAACCGATTCACTCAACTCTCAGTTGCCAACAATCATTGGTCCATTCCTAGGCACTAGGGACATTATGTCCCTGGTATACCATTTTGTGTGTCATTACAGAAAGGTTCATAACCCTCAGCAAAGAGCCAGAGTATTTAATTAATTCCATGAAAGTGCCTCAGGCAAGTAAAGCCAGGGTTTTTCTTATCGCCCACACAAAATATTTATATCCACTTCTGTACTTTTGCTCATCCTCTCCCTCCCAACTCCCAGATCAACTTTGAATGATTTCCCAATCATCTCTGTGTATTGCAAATCCTTCCCTTCCTTTAAGGACCAGAAAAGCCTGACTTTTCCTCCTTGAGAACTTCTGCTATTGAGGGAGGAGGAAGGAAATAAGTAATTATTATGTACTTTACAACTATTTCATTTGATCCTCATAAAAACCTGGAAAGGTGGTGCTATTATTATCATCTCATTTTACATTAGAGAAAATTGAAGAAGACTTACTCAGGGTCACACAACTATAAAGATATGAGGCTGAATTTGAATATGAATCTTCCTGATTCCACTTAAATGTTCTATTGTTGTTGGCCAGTCTCATCTGACTTTTCTTGACCTCATTTGGATTATTGTTCTGTTATTTTGACAAAGAGAGTAGAGTGGTTTTCCATTTCTTTCTCCAGCTCATTTTACAGATGAGGAAACTGATTCAAATAGGGTGAAGTAATTTGCCTGGGGTAACACAGCTAATAAGAGTCTGAGGCCAGATTTGAACTCCAGAAGATGAGTTTTTCTAACCACAGGTCTCCTATTCTATCCACTGAGCCACCTTATTGTTCCACAAAGATCTCTCTTTCCTTTGGATTACTAGTTCACTCTTACTTATAAGCACATGGTTTAGGATTTAAATGTCTTTTGATTATTACTTGTGACATTACACAAGTACACAGTCACAGAACTAATACTAGAGGAATAAACTGAGAATGTTACCTCCAGAAAGTAAACAGAAAGATAAAACAGGAAGGACTTAATTTATATAAACATGTTGGCCTCCATGACCATATCCTATGTGATTGAAGGAGGGTGGGAATGGGTTGGGACACTACTGGGCAGGATCTATTTTGTTAATATGAAGAAAAGTGAGTTAAACATATAGGAGATGTGATTTCCTTTGTGGAATGTTTCTTTTTCTTTTGTCAACCTTGAAAAACACAGAACCACCAAAATAATTAGAAAGAACAAGTCTTTAATCAGGACTAGGTTGACAATGCTCTAATGGCCTCCACAAAGAGTCATGAGCAAGATATCACAGAGACAAGGTCTGGGACTCTGGGAGCACAGTCTTTGGGAAAATGCACCTCAAAGGGCGATTTTTTCCCAACAAATTGAAGAACTTGGGGTCTTTCATACATTTTGGGGAATAAAGGAAAGGGAGGACAATTGATCGCCTTACCTGGAGGCAAGAGAAGGATTTTATTGAGGAGCTGTCCTACCTGAGAGAGACCCAGATACAAAAGGGTATTTAAAGTTTGATTAAATCCACTAATTCTATCTAGGCTGAGATCATTGGGTACTTAAAGGTTTGTTGTTCAGTCTAAGACAGGGGTCAGTCTGGGAGTTCCTTAAAGGCAAGTTCCCAAGGGACAAAGGAAAATTTGGGGGTTCCATCAGACAAGGTTATCACTTAATATTTGGAAACTGCTTGTTTTGGTTGGATTTGTAAATGTTTGGAATAACAATTTTTAAAAATCCCACTAGGGATATAACAAGGTGCTGAGACAGTCTAGTTTCCCATATAGCTCAGATCATCCGGTTATTTCATTCTGGAAGCTTTAGAATATAAATTTGAGTTACCTCAATGAATTGCTTGGACAGATTTTCAATGATTTCCCACTTTGGATGTGTAATTACAAGACATTCTTTGGCTCTTCTTCCAGAGGCATCTTTTCTATACCTTATTACTACCCTCCCCCTCAAGGCCTGAGAGATCTTGACTTAAAGTTGATATCAGGTGTGTGCACCCGTGCATTTGTGCATGGGATGGGGGTTGTGGGAAGGAGAGAGAGCTCTGATTTCTCTGATATGCAAGCATTGTTTCCCCTTAAGTTTGTGGTTTGCAAAATGTTTTGCAACCCAAAGGCAATAAAATCAGGAAGAGAGATTTTGAAATGGAATAAAAAGACAGGAGGAAGCCAAGGGAATGCTTATCTTCCCACGTGCATTTCCTTCCTAGGAACTGCACATTTTAGGGGAAAAAAATCCAGCTCACTAGAAGTCCAAAACATGGACAGAGTTAGCCTTTTACTCCGCTGGGGGAAAATAATGGGTTTGCTTTGAAAGCTGCGAGCTGAGCTGTGTGTTAGCCAAAGGGGTTAAACCACTTCCCAAACTGTTTTTCACTGAACTCTTGCCCCAAGGCAGAAGAAATCTCCCTCTCTAATTGATGTCTTTAGTCAATGCCTGCTTGTAATCAGGAAGATTGCACTTAAAAGGTATGGAGGCCAGTATTATTATTTGGCATTAGAGGATTTTGCTTTGTAATTATGAGGCCAGGAGTCTTCAAGTGCTCCACAAGCTGCGGAGTTTCAGATATCATACAGAAACCCCTGGCGGCATCTGCAGGGAAGCTTCTGACCTTTAAGAGGGTGCCCGCGCGGCCCACACCCCCAGCAAACACTTGTCTGCATGGTTTGCACGTCTGGTGCATGGCAGGTTTTTCAACTCCGCAGCCTTTTATTTACCGCGCAGCACGCGGTAGAGTAAATCGCAGAAAGAGCCACGGAGGAGAGTGGGACAGTTTGGCAGAAATGGGCTAGAATCTAGAGCATTATGAACCAACCGTTTGGTGAGTGAAATTATGGATTTAGGTCCAGTCTTGGGGCAGGAAGGTATGCACTGGGAAGATAATGTCTCTATTAAGGCAAAGAGTGACTTCCTGGGGACACTGAGGTGGCTCAGTAGATTGAGTACCAGGCTTTGAAATGAGAGGTCCTGGGTTCAAATGTGCCCTCAGATACCCCCTGAGCGACCCTAGACAAGCCACTTAACCTCCATTGCCCAGCCCTTAACCATTTTCTGCCCTGGAACCAATACACAGTATTAATTCTAAGATGGAAGCTAAGGATTTAAAAAAAAAGGAAAAGAGAAGAAAAGAAAAGGAAAGAAAAGGAAAGAAAACAAAAAAAGAGAAAAGAAAAGAAAAGAAAAGAAAAAGAAAAACCCCCATTGCCTAGCCCTTTCCACACTTCTGCCTTGGAACCAAAACACAGTGTTGATTCTAAGATGGAAGCTAAGGGTTTAAAAAAAAGTGACTTCCTTCTGGAATTACCTTTCATTTATTCTCTCTCTCTCTCTCTCTCTCTCTCTCTCTCTCTCTCTCTCTCTCTCTCTCTCTTTCTCTCTCTCTCTTTCTCTCTCTCTCTCTCTCTCTCTCTCTCTGCATATGTATACATATATGTATATATATTGTTACTTATATGATGTCCCCATTAGATTGGGAGCTCCTTGAGGGCAGGAATCTTGACTTTGTCTTTATGTTGTTTTTAATCATTTTCAATCATATTGGCCTCTTAGTGACCTCATTTGGAGTTTTCTTGTCAAAGATACTGGAGCAGTTTGCCATTTCTTTCTCCAGATGAAGAAATTGAGGCAAAGAAGTTTAAGTGATTTGATGCTTAGCAGAGTGCCTGGCTCATAGTTAATGCTTAATAAATCTTTGTTGTCTGATTGATTGATCACTTCAACCCAAACTTCTCTCTAGAATTTCAATCTAGTTTTTCTCAATGTCTTTTATACATCTCCAACTGTATGTCCTTCCAATTGCTGAAAATCAATGTGCTAAGAAATGAATTCCTTCTCCTCTTCCCCAAACCCGACTCTTCTCTTAATTTTTCTATTTTTGGAAATGGCACCATTGACTTTAGTCACCCAGGTTTATACCTTCTGAGACTCCTTTGACTCATATTTCTTTATTTCTCAATATTCGGTTAGTTGATAAGTTCTATTTATTCTACCTTTGTGATAGTTCTTTGTTTTTTTTCTGGCCCCCTCCTTTCCATTTCTACTGCCACCACTCTAAACTAGGTCTTTATCTCTGTTGACTGAATTTTTGAAAGTTTCTTAAGTCGTGTTCCTGCCTCTAGTGAACTCCCTGTCCAAACCATTCTTCATACTGTTGCTAAGGGGTTACTCCTTTATTTAGAAATGTCCCATGACTTCCTATTATCCACTGAAATTAAATACGTATTCCTAATCTTGGTTGACATTCAAAGTCCTCTACTATTTGTTTCTGGCCTCCTTTTCAAGCATGGGCAGGATATACCTGCATACTCTGGGGAAGTGTGATCAGAAAAGCAGAAAGGCCAATTAAGATCCTCTCTGTAGGTATGCTAGCATACTCTGTATGTTCCCTATGCAGGCTTTCCACTTTTCAGAATTATTACTTATTACTACCCTTTATTTGCTGCACATTGGAGCCAAACTGAGTTTCTTGCTGACCTCCAAACTGACTTGCCCATTCTAGTCTCTGTGGTTTGATTTTGCTGCCCCAATAGACTACGAGAAATTTCTGTCTCTTGACACCCCCTCCATTCTTCAAGACCTAGTTCAGTTGTCATCTCTTTCACAGAACCTGCCTAGCCAATTTTCTCTTTAAAAGTGAACTCTTCCCCACCAAAGCAATTGATGATGACTCAGGATGCAGGGGATGACCTTGGCTCTTTATAAATTCTCTTAAACATTAACAACATTCTAATATATTTTGTAGTCCATTCATACTGACCCATTTAGGATTTATCATATACTATGTTACATCTCCCATCTTTGAATCTTGGCATTGGCTGTCCCCTGGCCCAGAATGTTCTCCCTCTTTTTGTCTCTTAGAATTCCTGATTTTTCTTTAAGATTCAGCTCAAATGTGATTTTCTGCAGGACATGTCTCCCAGGTACCCTGGCTCATAGAATCTTCATGTTGAGAATTATCTTGTGTCTACTTTGTCTCTAGTATAGACTGATCCATGTAAATGTTTTCTTCCCCATTCTAAGGTGAAGTCTTAAGGGAAAGGAGATTCATATTGGTAAAGTATTGACTTGCCTACTCATGACCACAAGACTAGCATATGTTAAAGGAAAGCTTTGAAGGAGGGATTCTGATTTTAAATCCAACATGCCTTATACTCTACTTTGTCCTGGCAAATATTTGACTTTTAACACATTTGTATATGATCCAGCTTCTTTCTAAGCCTAGGATATTTTTTCACATTCTTGTGTAGTTGTGAAGATATTATTGAGACATGGCTAAGACAATACTGACAACACAACAGTGCATAAGACATTTATGGGAAATAGGTTTCAAGACTCTTTCAGGAGAGATATATGGAATAAAGTCAACAAACATATATTAAGCACAATTAAGCATCTATTATGTCCCAGACAATACGTGAAGAACTGAGTATACACATAGGAGCAGAAAGAAAGATAGTACCCTGGAGGAGTTTATCTTCTAATGGAGGAAGCTGATAAATATAAGGAAGATGGAAAGGGGTGGAGATTGGTACTGGATGGTCCTAACAGAGAAAGTTTGGAGTATAGCTATTCTCAGGCTTATATTGCCCATGAATGAATGCTTTATTGGAGGTATTGAAGACTTGCCCACTGTGGCAAAAATTTATCACACCAATACAAAAACTCCAAGCTAACTAGGTTTATTGAAAGGAGACTAAACTCCCAATAAAGTCAGACCCTGGTCAAGATCAGCACCAGAGATCCCAAGCCTTAGGAGATAGCCTTTTTTATGCCACCAAATCTGATGATGCAATGACAGTAAAAAACAATCAAAATTAAAATCAAATGGATGCCAAAATCTTTCACATGATAAGTTCTCAATTAATGACACAAGTGCTGATTAAATTAGTGAGTGTAAAAGAAGATCACAAACAAGACCATACTTTGTCTTTTTGTCTGGCCATCATGTTATATACCCAAGAGGGGTGTGGTAGGATTAATGGAAACTCCTGGGTTATAGGCTTAAGGTCAAGATGTAAATAAGATTTGATACCACCCTAAACTGTAATTTTCTTTGCTAACATTTATAATTTTTTATAAAGCAAACTATATTATTTGACTATTAACTCAAAATTAATGATTGTGTTATGAAAATAATCATAAAGGCTAATACTATTACAATCATAAAAGAGGTAGGGGGTTTCACACCCACACCACTGTCACACAGCTAGGAATTGTTTGAGAACAGATTTGAACCCCCTGAATCTTGATCTTCTGTGTACACTGTACTAAGTGGTAGGGGATATAGCCCTAAATTAATCTCTGTCTTCATGGAATTTGCAATCTGTCTACCTGTAATTTTCCTCCAGTAGAATAAACTCTAATAAGGAGGGAAAGGGGAAGAGAAGAGAATCAGTATTTATAAAGCAACCTCTATGGCACTGTGTTAGCATTTATAAAAGTCATTTCCTTTGAAGAGAATAAAAAAAGGAACTCTTGGGAAGTCTTGAAGAGAGGAAAAACTCTCAATGGCAGACTGTAGTCTTTTAAGCCAGGGACATGTATGGACCAGTCTCATATTTGTTCTTTGAATTTCCTTTTTTTAAACCCTTATCTTCTGTCTTAAAATCAATACTGTATGTTGGTTCTAAGGCAGAAGAGTGGTAAGAGCTAGGCAATGGGGGTTAAATGACTTATTCAAGTTTATACAGCTAGGAAATGATTGAGATCAGATTTGAACCTAGGACATCCCATCTCTAGGCCTGAGCCTCAAAACAGTGAGCTACCTACCTGCCCCCCTGTTTATCGACTTTCAGAGCAAAAATTCTAGAGAATGCTGGGAGAGGACCTTCTCCAGGTGAGTCTTTTCCATCTCTTGCTTTGACTTAAAAACTTTTCTCACTCCTAGGTGAAGAGCTCATTTACTCCTATGCATTTCCTGGCATATTTTAATCTGTAGAGTTTTCTCCATTTTTCTATTTGTTGTTTTCTTTGGATAAATGGGTACATTGTCTTATCTGTTATTTGTGGTAGTATTTTTTTAGGTCAATTTCTTCTCTACATCTTTGACAGAGACATCTATATTGATGATATCAAAATAACCTGGACCAAATATACCTGTCTGTATACATAAATATATGAAAGTATACTACATATATATAGATTTCTAGTATATATCTGCATAATTTGCATGGTTATGTATTATATACCTATATGTGATATAACAATAGAATTTGGATTTTTTTCATGTATAAGTACTACACTATAAACAGAAATTGTATATGATAATAATAAACATGTGTTTGTATATGATCTGTGTTCTATAATCACAGCTTGATTGGAAAATTCACCATAGTCTGCTCTGATCAATCTCTGCTTATTCACATGTATATGGTTAGTAGAGTGTAAGCTCCTAAAAGGGATTTCTTTTAATTTTTGTATCAAAAATCCATCTTGAGGATACAAAAATCAATTGAAATTCTCTCTAGGAGCTTACACTCTACTCTACTGACCATTCAGTCTTATTCTATACTAAATACGTCTAGAACCTAATTCCCAGATTGGGATTGAACTCATACCTCTAAACTGTTTTCTGTAGAGACTGCATTGTTGGCTGCTTCACTTGGTGGAGCTCTCAGTGAGGAGAGCAATTTCTTTTTTAACAGAGAATATCTCGCAAATGTTAAAATATTAATCTTATCATGCTAATGTGAAGAGGTTGAATTTCTTCAATTTTAAAGTCAATCTATTTTGATTAAAGAGAGAAAAGGATTTTCTCTTAAGTAAAAGTCAGGCAATTGTTGATTTATAAGAGTTCATAGGATTTAGCACCAGAATGGAAACATGGGAAGGGAAACACACACATTGAATCTCAGAATTGGAAGAGACCTCAGAGATCATTTAACCAAACAATAGCCCTCTAACAATCCCTCCTACATTCTACTTGTCAAGTACTTGTCCTGACTTTGTCTGAATAACTCTAGTGAGGTGGAACCCACTACCTCCTGAGGCAACTATTTCCACTTTGAGGTAGGTCTTATGCTTTTAGATAGACATTTGGCATCATGTGATCCAAATTTCTCTTTGTCCTTTTCCTAGTTCTTTCTCTTTCTTCTGACTCCTTCTCCTGCCTCTTCTATCTCTGACTCTGTCTCTGTCTTTGTGTCTATCTTTATCTCTGTCTTTCCTGTCTTTCTCTCTGTCTCTTTCAACAGGTAAGTAGACTGAGTTAAGTTGCAAAGCTTGGATTTGAACCAAGTTTTGATTCCAAATCCCATGCTTTTGGTTGTAAACTGGCCTCAGCCAGCCTCCAGGCACATTCAAGGTTCCAGAATAAAGTACACCAAGAGTCTATGAGGGAAGAGTGACTGAAAATGGAATTCTGCCCTTTAGTCTACCTTCTTGCTTTCCGCTTAGGTGGGTCCCAGTTAATGTCCTAGAAGAGGTAGCTTACAAATACTTTTTAAGTGTTTTTTTCTGCCTGTTGGCTAATTTCCAAAGGGGTAGTATTTACCTCTGCTGGGATTTTGCTCTGTTTCAAAAACCAGAGCATCAGACCTTTAGTAAACCAGGATGAAATAGGAGGCATTTCATTTTATTCATACTCAGTAAAGTTCTCTCCCAGTTGACTTCTGATCTTCGAAACCAAATAGCTGCTAAGGGGGATAAAGTTTGAAAAGGGGAAATTTAAGCTGGGTTTTAGAGAAGGATTCCCTGATGGAGAGTATTTAAGTTATAGGGGGAAAAATCTTTATAAACCAAGTGGTGAAGACTTCACCATTTACGATACTTAGTGACCTGGTGAACAGTGGAAGAATATTCCCTAAAGACAAACCATAGTGTCAGCAGCTGCGTACCCCACTTGACAAACTGGAATAACACCATCTGTGTTCCTTTTACATTCTCACTTTTAAATGTCTTTATCAACATTATCCAAAACATTTTTCTTTTTTCTTGGCTGGAGAGAGGCTCCTTTTGGTTTGGGCCACAAAACCAGCAACATTCTTTCATTCTTAAGACCTGAAGAAAAGGATCAAGGGAAATCACCACCTATAAATGCAAAGGTAAAGTCAAGTGATTACATAACCCTTTGGGATTCCTCATTTCATAGATCTTCCTGTAAATACTATATTGCCTAGTATATTCATGTCCTTTGTTGGTGGTCATTATCTCCTCTCCACCCCTCCCTCTTCTTTCTTCCTTCTAAAGGACAAGAGTAATATATGGCAAATCCCTGGTAATACTTCTCTGAGACTTAGTTCCTATACAACATAATTCTCTTCTTGCTAGGTGGGTGTCCCAGGCTCCCCATCAGGCTCTGGGATAAGCTCTCTGTCTGGCACATGGCTAGAGTAATTTACTACACAAAAAAATATGATCTTCTGTTCCTGGATTCTCCAAAGATCCTCCTAGAATGAGAACAGGAAAAGAAAAGGAAAAAAAATATGGAGTTTTTAATATAAAAAGATTTATCCAGAACCTTAAAAAAAGCTATTTAATTCTTTCAAATGTTTGATTTCTAGAGATGGATGGAACTTTGAAACCTGTCTTCAAGAAAGAGTCAACTATCTCATTAGACTGTGAGTTCCTTAAGAGTAATCACTGTCTTGTCTTTCATTATTTCTTAGCATTTTGCCCAGTGCCTAACACATAGTAGGCATTTAGTGAATGCTTATTATAGACTGATCATCCTAGAGAAGAGAAACTGTCTTAATTTTAAAGACCTTCCAGGAAGAAGAATCTGGCAACTCCTTTGGCACTTGAAAAATATTTCCTTCTTTTAAATCTGTTTCTTACATCCATTTCTTTTAATTTTGACTCTATTGGCAGACAAAAAAAAAAGAACATCAGCTAATATGCTTTACATGATAATAATTGGGTCTAGGTGGTATAGAAAAGAGTGCTAGGTCTGTGATCAAGTCTATTCATCTTTCTGAGTTCAAATGTAACCTTATGCACTTACTAGATAGTCATGTGATTTGGGGCAAGTTCCTTTACCCTATTTGTCTCAGTTTCCTCATCTAGAAAATATGATGGAAAAGGAAATGGCAAATCATTCTAGTATCTTAGCCAAGAAAAATACCAAATGGGATCATAAAGAGTAAGATGCTACTAAAAATGATTGAACAATAATAATGATAATAGTTTTATACTGTATTTTAACATTTAGATCTCATCTTATTTGATCTTGATAATAACCCTGTGAGATGGGTACTGTATAAATAGAAATTTTGCACCTTTGAACTACATCTCCCAGCATCCCTTTCCTCTTTTACCCCCACCTTGCGTGCTTATATTGTATAGATGAAGTTGTGTGTAACTCCGTCTTGCGTTCTCTTTTCCTGCATGTGTGGCTGGGAAGGCTGGTTTTACTCAGGCTTTTACTTTTGTCTTTTTTATTCCTTTTACTTCAAGTTATTACTAATAAATCTTATTAAATATATTTATTTTATATTTATAAATTTATAAAAACATAAATAAAAATATTAAATACTTAGAGTATTTGGATTTTAATTTTTAATTTTACAGTACCATTATTATTCTCTTTTTATGGATGAAGGAACTGAGCTTAAGGTTAAGTAACTCACCTAGGATTACACAGCTAGCACCTGTTTGAAGCTGGATTTGAACTCAGGTCTTCCTGACTCCAATTCCTGGGCTCTATCACCTTTGCCAAGCTACCACTAAGACTCTATCAGGCAAAGAGGATTGCCAGTCACTCTCATGTTTTATTTTAAAAGCCATGGGGGTACTTCTCTTGTTATAATATGTTATGGCCGGTGGGGGGGGGTTGCCTGTAATTTTAATAATAATAATAATAATAATGATAACTGACAGCATTTATATAGCATTTTAAAGTTCACAAAGTGCTTTACAAATGTCCCCTTTTATCCTCACAACAACTCTGGGAGGTAGGTGCTATTATTATTCCCTTTATATAGACAAGAAAATTGATTCACACAAATGCCAAATGACTTCCCTAGGATTCCCTAGGATTACCCAACTAGTAAATTTCTATTAATCCCTATTGCAGTTTCTTTAACATGTCAAAGAAACATGTCATTAAACATCTACATGAATTCTCTTTTATTTCTTTAAATAAGAAAATAGGATTTACTGTTCTTGGGGGGGAAAAACAGGAAGTCAAGTCCTCTGATTTATTTTTTTTTCAACTTTTTATCTTCCATCTCAGAACCAATTGGTTCTAAGGCAGAAGAGCAGTAAGAGAAAGGTGATGGGTTGTTAAGTGCCTTACCCAAGGTCACATAGCTAGGGATTGTCTGAGCTCAGATTTGAACCCAGGACCTTCCATCTCCAAGCCTGGCTATCTAGACACCAAGCCGCCTAGCTGCCTCCAGCACTCCGGTTTATTGACTAAGGACATAAAGCCCCCAAAGCACATAGATCCAAGAAATATTGAAGCATTTTCATGTAATATTGCTGGCTTTTATAATCAAGTGCCTGATGATTATCATATTTACACACACACACACACACACACACACACACACACACACACACACACACACATCTTGTCTCCCGTTAGATTGTAAGGAACAATCTTTTCCTTCTTTAGTAGTCTCTGATGACACTTATTGAACTTGGCTCTCCATGAAGGTTGATTCAAGTCAGAATTGTATACAGGCAGACAATGTTTGTTTGTGGTGCATTTTCCTTCCTCTCTTTAGTCATCCACTCTTCTGGGAACTCTCCTGGTTCAGATTTCTCCTGGAGAACTCTTACCCAAACACAGGTCCTTACCTTTTGAAACAAATCTGCTTTATAGCTTATACCTGCAGGGACCAGGAGTTCAGCCAGATAATTTGATAAACTCATTTGCCCTTCTCTACCAATAGGAGTTTAGAAAAAGCCATTCCTTGGTTTAGGTGGGATGTATGTTTAGATGTATACACACATTCAGCAGACATGCATATGTGTATACACACACACACATATATAATGTCTTTCTGGAATTCACATCTTTCTTTCTTACCCACTAATGATTCTGAAGATGAAAATTCCAAGAGAAGTAACTGAATTTTGTCATGAATGAATGAAAGTGCACACAAAATGTTTTTTTAGGTACTAGGTGTGTGGTAGCAGGTGCTGGATAAAAAAGTACAATCAGGCAAAAAGCCTTGGCCCTCAAGGATTTTATTTATATTATATTTATAAAATATTAAATATTTTATTGAGAAGAGACAATAAACGTCACACGGTTTGGAAACAGCCATAAATTAGCCTTTTGTATGGAAACAATCCATTTTTACTACCTAATTGCCCAAGAACAGGACTGAAATAGCAAGGCGAAGAGGGAGTTTATTTCTGAGGAACTAGACTTGGGGTGTCTTCTGATTTGCAATCCGTCAATGAGTACTGATTAATTAAAATCTACTATGTATGAATCAGGGGGATGTAAAGGTAAAAAAAATCTCTGCTCTAAAAGAACTTATGATCTAGTGAGGAGAGACAATGTATACATACGTAAATATTTTTAAAAATTGAAACAAGGTGATTTGGGAGAGAAAGTACTAGCAATTGAGAGGGATCAGGAAAAGACTTTATGAAGAAGTATGATAAGCCTTGGGGAAAAAAGCAAGATTTCCAGGATAGAGGAGGGATTGCATTTAATGGGGGGGGGGGGGAGCCAATATATAGGCATGGAGATGAGAAATAGAATTCAGTGTATAAAAAAAGACAGAGGGCCAGTTTTGATAGACTATATAGTATCTATGAAGGCATGTGTAATAACTCCAGAAAGGTGAGTTGATGCCAGGTTATGTAGGGCTTTACACACAGAAGAATTTATTTGTTCTGGGAGGAATAGGCAACTATTAGAAATTATTGAATAGGGGAGTAATTTGATCACATTTGCACTTTAGGAAAATCAGTTTGGCAGCTTAGGTGTGGAAGATACACTACAATGGGGAGAGATGAGGCAGTTAAGAGACCGTAGTAATTCTCTATTTGGGAAGTGATCCATTATTATGTCCAATTTGTTCATCTACTTTTACAAACTTTTATACTAACATAGATTCTATTTTCTTGAGAGATATCCTCTACCTTGCTCAATGGGAATCATTTTCTTCTCTCTCATATGAGACATAGTATAGCATAGCATAAAGAATATTATTCTTAATCAGAAGATGCCAGAGTTACACCATTTCCATACTCTCTCATTTGTCCCTTTCTTTCAATTCACATATAAACCATGACAGTTCAGGCTCTCATCATTTCTCATCTGGAGTATTTTCATAACCTTATAAATGGTCTCACTGCCTCAAATCTTCCTCCTCTCTAATCCTTCCTCCACAGAGCTGCCAAAGTGATATTCCTAAAGTAGAGATCTGATAATGTCACTCTTTTTCAATGAATTCCAGTGGTTCACTATTCTTACTAGGATCAAATACAAATTGCTCTTTTTGATATATAAAATTCATTCTAATGAACATTTCTAGCTTCATTATGCTTTACTCTCCCTTAAATGTCTTCCTAATTCAGCCAAATTGATCTTCCTAAATTGCAAATTTGACCATGTTAACCCCTTCCTCCCATTCATTAAACTTCAGTGGCTTCCTATTGCCACCAAGATTAACATAAAACTACCTCTTTAGTTTTTAAAGTCTTCATAACCTGGCTCCTCCCTACATTCCCAGTCCTCATTGCACACCAAAAGTATTTTGTAATTTAGTGATACTGACCACCTTAATACTTCTTGCACACCACACTCCATTTCCATGAGCATTGTTACTGGCTGTCTCCCATCTCTGCAGTTCTCTCCCTCTTTATCTCCACATCTTTCTTTCACTGGCTTCCATCAAGTTTCAGCTTAACCTTTCTCAGTTAAGTCTTTCTCAGTTCTCTTTTATTTTAGTATCTCCTTCTATTATCTCCAGTTTAATGCACTTGTAGCTTGTTGGTATGTAGCCATTTGCATGGTGTCTCCCCAATAAGAATGTGAACTTTTGTTGATTCAGAAACAGTTTTTGCCTTCCTTTGAATCCCTAGTTCTTAGCAGAGGGGCTAGTATGTAGTAGGTGGTTAATAAATACAAGTTTGCTGAATCATATACTCTACATTCAGCCCATCCTTTTTTCTTGCTCTCCTCACATATAAATTCCTTCTTTTACATCAGTTCCTTTGCACTGGCTATCCCTATCACTATACTATATTCCATTCTCATCTTGGCCTCTTAGAATCTTTAGTTTTCTTCAAAGCTCATCACAAATGTTTCCTCCCCCATGAGAGCATTGTTTATCACCTCTCAACTAGTTATTATCATTCCCTAATGCTTTATAGCTTAGCACTCCCTTCATGTATGGGAATAAAACTGCCCTTTTTAATGCCTGATTATATTTGTACTCTGGATACCTTTTTGTTTTCTTCTTCCTTGCTGTGGAAGATCTTTTAGACAAGGGTCAAAAGTAGAGCCATTCCTTTGGAATCTGAGGTGGACCTGAAACGTGAGCTCTAAGGAACCCAGTTCCCTCACTCAGAATTGAGGTGACCCCAGAGAAATGAATTCAGGGTAAACCATGGAGGCAGGTAAAGGTAAAGGATTGGGGAAGGTCTTCAACCTCTGTGTTCTCAATCTCAGGAAACTAACATTCTAAGAAGTACCTGACCCATGACAAATAATTGATGTAATCCATAATCCATATTGTTTTGTCCAATCAATACAAGGGTGTCATTTTGTACTTAGCCAATCTTTCTAAAGATTACCTACAACAAGACTCAATGTCTGCATTGAGATACATATGCTCCTATGGATTTATGGCATGTTTCATCCTAGAGCACCAGTTTTCCTGTTGAGTGGTGTAGCAAGCCGTGGCCATATAATGCTTTTTTGGCAGGATGACAGGAGCTGTGGAGAAGAGAGGATCTGTTCTTATGGAAAAAGTTAGTGATAAGTGAATCTGGCCTCCTTTCAAATGTCGATGGAAGGCTGGCTTACTGTACTCCCCATGAGACCTTACACAAACAACTCCAGCTGACTTGCTGTGCGGTGCCCCTTCGTTCCTTGTATCCCGTGACAAATTACAAAGTAATCACGTTAGCAGCTCAAGGAGTTATGGATCCACTGGGTCAAAACAAACTCTGCAAATTCAGCCTTAAAATTGTGATCGAACCAAGAACAATCGGAAAACTTAAAGTACCCTCAATTTTTCTAGTACTTAAAGATTAGGTTGGTGAGGTCAAAGGCGGAGTTGGAAATCTAAGACTTTTCCATCAGTTGGAATTTTCTCCACTTAAAGCATAAGTTCTTAAGTTTTTTTTAGCTTCACAGACCCATTTGACAGTTTGGTTAACGATGCCTCTTCGGAATGTGGTTTATAAATTAATAAAATAAAATCCATAGAATTACAAAGGAAACCAATTATATTGAAATATAATTATAAAAATATAAAAATGTAACAACAAAAATATAATTCAGAAATTCTATCTTAAGAACCCTTGACTCAGAAAGCTATTTTATCCAAGAAATAGTGCATTTTACTGGGAAGGATCCTGAGCTTATAAATGCTCCTTGGTCTACCTATAATTAGCTCAGTGACCTTGAATCAATAAAATCAGCTTTTTTTTAGTCCTCAGTTTTACCACTTGTAAAATAGTAATAAGGGTAATAATATACTTGTCAGCTACTTGTTCAGTCAGTTTGATCATGTCATGACCTTTTGACGTATATTATTTTTTACTCAGATTCCATTTATTTGGTAAACATTGTCAGAGCACTTAACAATGTGCAAGACATTGTGCTTGGCACTTTTATTCTTATATAAATTCTTACAAGTACACACACACACACACACACACATTCTCCAATTAGACTGTAAGCTTTTAGGGTACAGTGACTATGCTATATGAGGTATACTTTCCCACCACACCCAGTTTAGGACTTTACACGCCCAGTCAATGTTAACTTAAAAGGACTGAGTTTCATCCATACTATCTATAAAGAGCTGGTTAAAGTTATAATAAGCATGTTCAAATGCTTATAATTATTACTCCTGAATATTTCCAGAGAATGGGGTCAGCCAGAGCTCTTGGATCCTTTAGGGCACTTACTTAACATCAAGTTGGTCCAAATGGAGATCCATGGATTGGACAGGAATGGGATAAAGTACCTGGGAAGGACAAAAGTGGTTAACATCTCTTTGTTTTCTGTCCAAGTCAAAGCTGTCACTTATTGATCAGATTGACTCCTCCAGTTTCAGGCTTTGGCACCGAACTAGGACTAGGAGCCAGGATTTGGATCCAAGGGCAGTGTTTCACAACATAGTTTCAAGAAAGAGATAAAGCTACTTCTCAACGACCACCCTCATTGATAGATTTGAAAACATGAGACCTGATTGATTAAATGTACACTGGAATTCTGAGGTACTGGGATAGAATTGGATAGACAGCTGACCTTGTAACTAGGGAGACCTAGGGTCAAATCCTGCCTCTGATGGCTGAGTGGCCTTTGGCAGGTCATTTGAACTCTTATTGCTCAACTCATCAAAGATATAAATTACAGAGGAGGTATCAGTCTGCACTTGCAGAGGGTGTCCCCTTATCTAAGAGTCCCCTTTAATCAGTTAAGTTATATCTCTTAGATGAAAACTAGAAATAAGGTCACCTTAGATGGACATTTAAGTAGCTAAAGGAGAATTAAAATTAAACAAACGAGTCGGAAATACATTTTCCTTTATCAATCTATGCTCATTTTGAATATTTAGCTCAATCTGTGATTTCTCTGATTTCACCATTTAATCTAATGATGCAGATCACAGTGCATAAATGTTTACTCATTTTGCACAGCTTTGGTCCATGTATTTTCCTAAATTTGCCAAAGTGCTTATTGGTCTTAATAAACTGGAGAGAAGCAAAATCTGTACCAGCTAAAATCTTAGTTAATTTATTAATTAAGTGTCTAAACATTAACTGATGATCAAGTAAATTCAAATCAGAATTAGAAATTTGGTGCTTTTGAAGAATTAATAAGGATATAATTGATATAATAATAAGGATATAAATAATGTTTCAATGAATGGGTGCTTTCATTGGTGGAAGTTGTCCATAACAATAGAAACCCCCGCATACCTGCTCCTTCTTTGTGATTTTAAATTCTATCTTTTTAAAAATCCTTCAAAATAGAGCAAGTTAATGTGGTGGAGATTTTTCTCTAGTTATTTTAAATTTAAATTACTTAATGTAATCATAATTCATATCTTTTCTTGTTATACCACTTATATTTCCCATAATAGGTAGCTGCCTTCTCATATGTTTTTTATGGAGACAATTTTGATCGTTACATTTTCAGAACATTCGATTTTAGTTTGTTGTTTTTCTTTATATGAATTATTGTTGCCATCATGTATATTATTTTTCCTGGATTTTTGCTTATCTCAATCTCTCTCTGTTTATGTGGTTTCTCATGCTTCTTTGTATTCATCATAGATATAATTTCTTATATCACAATCATATTCCATTATATTTATTTAATACAATTTGTTTAACCAGTTCCCAGCCTGTGGTTTCTAGTTCCTAGCTATGGCATCCTCTATCTCTTTTAATATTTTGTGGATGCAAGTTGTAAGGGTCAGGATGTCCCTCTATTGTCTCTCACTTTATTATATCATATGAACCTCTAACTCTGAGTGCTCCCAGTATAATGGATATTTTATGATATAAAACATGAGGTGACATTAGTAATGCCTAACTCCTGTCAGCTTTTTCTGATTCAATGTTCTCTATTCCACTTCCTTTGAGAAGAGAGGTCTCTGGACTACTTTGGTTTACCAGTATCTTTATTATTTGTGTTCATTTAGTAGAATAGTCATTCATTCATTCATTCATTCAATCTATAAGTCCTACTGATGGCCTGAAAAAAAAAACCTCAAAGCATGTCTTTGGTCTGTTCCTTTAAAAACTATTCCCTTCTTCCCAGATTTTGCCATCAAGAGATATGGCCATTGTGGAAATTAAATTATAATTAGGGTCAAGGATTTATAAATAATGACCCTCCAGTTGACCCTTGTGTTTGTACTCTTGAGTATCTCCTCTCAGGGCACCCTGCTTTGAGTCTAGGCTATTTTAAACCTGTTTCAACAATTGCCACCTGACACTTTATTCAATACTTTGCCTTAGTAAATCCATCTGTTGTATGGTATGGTCTTAAATGCTTTCCTGAAATCCAGATAAATTATGTCTACCGATTCGGTAATATGCCCCAAGAATTCAATTTAAGCAAATGTATCAGACATGGGCTTTCCGTTATCAATCCATGCTGCCTGACCTTTAATAAATTAGAGAGAAATACATTCCTCATTGGTTGATGCACATACTGAGTGAGAGAGTAATCTGCAACAGATCTACAAACATGCCCCTGCCTGATTTCCTCCCCTTAATGTACTCCAGTCGGTGGCTGGGCAGAGCCTTTCTCATTAGAGCTGCTTCATACTCCTGGTAAACCCAATGGGATGTGGAGGGTTTGATGAAGTGAGGTTATTCCTGCTTGGGAGAAATGCATGATGTCATGGGGAAAGCTCTGGACCGAGATTTGGGAGACTGAGATTCGTTCTTGATTTAGCTACTAACTAGTTAAACAAACCTTTACCAAGTCCCTTAACCTCTTGATGCTTCAAAGCCATTCTCCAATTGATAAAAGGCAAAAGGGTCTGAATAGGCAGCTCTCCAGAGAAAAACATCTGAGCTGTCTCTGAGCTGTCTCTGGTCCTATGAGATCAGGGGAAGAAGAGAGGGCCCTATGTGTACCAAAAATATAGCAACTTTCTGTTTGTATTTGTGTGGTGGCTAAGAACTAGGAACTAAAAAGTGCTCATCAATTGGGGAATGTTTAAACAAATTATGCCACATGAATGTAATGGAATACTACTGTGCCTCAAAAAAAAAGAGAGAACAGTTTCAGAGAAACTTGGGAAAACTTGAATGAAAGAATGAATTGAGCAATACTAGAATAATTATTCATGCAATAACATTGTAAATATGAAAAACTCTGTTCAACACAATGATCAACCATGATTCGAGAAGACTGCTAATGAAGAAAGCTACCCACCTCCTATCAGAGTGATGATTGGCTAAATATGCAGAATGAGATATATTTTTGGCTGTGGTCAAGATGGAAATTTGTTTTGCTTGACTATGCATATTTGTTACAAGAATGTTATTTCTGTTTTCCCATTGAGTGGGTGGGGATGGCAGAAAGCAAATGCTTATTAATTTATAAAATTAATTCAAAAATCTTTATTTTAATAATGTGAACTTCCCTTTAAAAACAATCTCCCAACCCCTCAATTTTTTTCATCTATAAATGGACGAGATTGTGTGGGTATGGATTACAATAGAACAAAGCTTAGTGAAAGTATAAAGTAATTCACTGGAGATAATAGCTGACAAGGGCAGAAGTAATCTTCAGTAAAATTCAATGCAATTTAATTTAATAGGTATTTGCCATTTCCTGCTATTGCAGAACTTTGCTTTATGGACTGAAGAAAATACAAAGATAAATAAGACAATAGTTCCTCTATTCAAGGATCCTCTATTGAAGGGGTGTTTTACATAAACAAATAATATAAAAATAGATCTTATTTATAGAAGACTGAACAAAATGTTGCATCAACTTCAAGAAGTGAAAGAGAATTTATTCATGGCTTAAAATCTAGAGAATGATGATAAGTGAAGTGAGATTGAAATGTTAATGCAAAGAGATAAAGAAAAGCTTATAGGTATCACAGAAGACTTGCTGGAATGGGGAATATGCCTGTGGGATGGCAATAAAATCTATCACTTGCTCAAGAGGAATAAGAATCAGATAGAATGGGGTGATTTTATGCCAAGAAGGTAAATGCCTATGGAAATTCATTATAAAGGGGAAAGTATGGTGGAGAACATTGAGGTGAAGATCAAAAGAAAGAAAGACAGGAGTAATTTAGCTATGAGAAGGAACTTTAGATTGCCTGGCCAAAAAGAAGAAATAGGTGTTCTGTTTTCTCCCCTTCCTCTTTTTTCATGACCCTCCAACTACAGGCAGCTAGATGGCACAGTGAATAAGATCCAAGATTTGGAGTCAGAAAGACCTGGGTTCAAATCCAGCCTTAGACACTTACTAGCTATGTGACCCTGAACAAATTAATTCACTTCTATCTGACTCAATTTCCTAATATGTAAATATCTTACAGAGTTGTTTAGAGATAGAAGGAGATTACTTATTCTTTTGTTTGTAAAGATATTTTATTTTACCAATTACAACATGTAATAACAATTTTCCACATAAGTCATCTGAAGTTATATGATCCAAATTGTCTCCCTCCCTACCTCCCCAACCCTTCTCAGAACTGGTGAACAATGTAATCTGGGTTATACATTTTTAATAATGCAAAACATATTTTTATATTGTTCATTTTTATAAGACAATACACAAATAAAACCAAAACCCAAAATAAAAATCCAAATAAACTAAAGTGAAAAATCATATGCTTTGATCTGCATTCTGACTCTTTTCCTGGAGGTAGATAATATTCTTTTTCATAAGTCCCTCAGAATTGTCCTGGATCATTGTGTTGCTGAGATTAGCTAAGTCTGTCACAGTGGATCATTTCACAATATTGCTGTTACTGTATATAATGTTCTCCTGGTTCTGCTTATTTCACTCTGTATCAGTTCTTGTACGTCTTTCCAGCTCTTTCTGAAATCATCCTGTTCATCATTCCTTATAGCACAATAAGTATTCCATCACCATCATATGCCACAATTTGTTGAGCTATTCCTCAATTGAATGGACATGCCCTCACTTTCCAATTCTTTACCACCACAAAAAGAGCTGCTATAAATTGGTCCTTTCCCTCTTTTAAAAAAATCTCTTTGGGGTACATACTTAGTAGTGGTATTATTGGATCAAAGGGTATGCATTGCTGTTTTTTTACTTCTATGGGCATAATTACAAATTGCTCTCCAACATGGTTGGATAAGTTCACAACTCCACCAACAATGCATTAGTGTTCTAGTTTTGCCATATACTCTCCCACATTTATCACTTTTAAAAGGATATTATTTGTAAAAGATTTTGTATATATATATATAAATGCTAGCAATTATTATGTAGTTGGCACAGTGCCTGGCATATAATAGATAATAAATAGATATTCGTTGACATATAAGATTTATTGTCATTGTTCTTATTTTTTTCACTTTAGTTTTTAATGAAAAGTTGGTCATTCTTCAATGGTCTATCCACCCTAAATTCCATCTCTTCTTATCTTTTATGGTAGATTTCCCTCTACTGTCATTCTCATTTTTCATATCTAATTGTTTCTTTCCTACTGCCTACAAAATTCCAATGTCTTTTCATCCTTAAAAATCAAAGTGAAACAATAACAAAAACCTTACTTGATTCTACCAGCTCTGCTAGCAATAATTCTAAATCACTCTTCCCTCTCTCAGACAGACTAGAAATAGTTATCTTATATTTAGAACCTATCCTTTCACTCTCTTGTAAACCCTCTGAAATTTATCTTCTGATTTCACCATTAAATGAAGCTCCTTTGTCTCCAGAGTTACCAATGATCTCTTAATTGCCAAATCTATTGGTCTTTTCTTAGTCCTCATCCTTCTTAACCTCTCTGTACCCATCTATTGACCTCTTTCTCTTGGAAACTATTGTTCCTTGATTTTCAAAGCACTGCTTTCTAGAATCTCCTTGTACTCGTCTGACTACTTCTTAATCTCTGTTGCTTGTTCCATGTTGAGTCCATTGACTGTTAGTATTTCGAAGTTTCTTTCCTGGGTCTTCTTTGTTTTTTACACTACCTCAGTTGGTAAAATCAATAGTTCCTGTGGGTTTAGTTGTTATCTCTATACTAATGATTCTTGAATCTCTTTATTCATCTCATATCTCATCTAAATTCCCCTCCCATATCACCAGCCATTTATAGGATACTTCAAACAGGATGACCTGGAGACATCTCAAACTAACCATGTACCAAATGGAACTTACTATCTTTCTCTGAAAACCTTCCCCTCTCCCAAAATTCCTTGTTATCCACCATTCTCCCAGTCCTACAGGTTTCCAGGGATGCTTTCATCCTGTATTCCCCACTCTTATACATCCCTTTTCTACAGTCAATTGCCAAATCTCTTCATTTCTGTCTTCCCAGTATCTCACCTATAAATCTCCTTTTTGACTCATATAGCTACCTCTGTAATTCGGAATCTCATCACACCATACCTGGACAATTACAAGTTTTCTAATTTATATCCCTGCCTTAGATCCCACCTCTGCTGCAAATCACCTTCAACACAGCTGCCAGAATGAGTTTCCCCAAATCTGTGTCTAGCTGTATCATCCCCCTGCTCAATAAAATCTTAAGGGCTTTCTAGGAATTAAATGTAAATCCCTTTCACTTTGAAAACCCTTTACAGCTTGGACTCTCCCTACTTACAGAGTCTACCTATACTTTCATCTCCTTCTGTACTTCTTTGTGCTTCATACATCATGCTCCATCTGCAATCTGCATGTCTTTGCACTGTGTCTCTCTCATGCCTGGAATGCTCTTCCTCTTCTAATTTTTTGAATCTCTAGTGTTTTTTTTAAGATGACTTAAATGCTAAGATGTAACAGGAAGTCTTTCTTAGTTTCTTGGTTGTTAGTGCCTATAAGGTCACTTTCCATCCTCCCTCTACTTATCTTTTAAGTAAATGTTGTCCCTCCCATTAGAAAGTAAGCTCTTCTAGGGCAGGGATAGCATTTGCTTTTCTTTGCATCTCCAGTGTGGTAGCAGATAACAAATGTTTTAATTTGTGCTTATTGATAGATTGCCAAATGTCACAAAGGGAGCAAGTGACAATTCAGAATTTAAATTTAACTCATTCAAATCCCAGATGAGTTCTCTAGCTATTCTAAGGACTTTTTTTTTACCAAAAATGTTGCAAATATAGACAAGTATACAATGTAGGTCAAGAGTATTAGAACACCCAATCCATGCTCTGTAGTTGTGAGGAATATGGACAAATTATCATAATTTGTCTTTTTTCTAACAGGGCTTATCACTGTCTGATAGGATATGGGAACAAATTTGACAGTGTAATGATTAAAATTCCCTGGAGGCTATACATTTATTTATAATTATTTATTAGTAAAGGTTAGAATTGAAAATCACTTCCATGCTTCCCCAGCTTGAGCTCCAAGCTGCCAGATAAAGTGGCTGGCTGAGAGATTAGTCTATGAGATTAGCTGATGCCCGCTGAGCATTAAACACTCCAGAGAAGGGAAAGAGAGCATATTGGCATCCAGAAAGAGAAAGCTAGTACTTCCTTCCATTCCCTTACATGGCCCATTTTCACCTGGGACCCTCTCATTGGACAGGCTGAAACAGTTCAGATCCCGAGTCCTGACTTCTGGGCACATCATGGAGACTTCCACCATCCCCTTCTATATTTTGGGGCTCCAGGTAGTCACTTAATACTTCAGTCAACCTCTTCCAAGAAGCCAGAAAGCCATACGTGTGCAGTCAAAGGGTGTGGCTATCGAATGGAATAAGGGAGTACAATTTATATTAAATTCACATAGTAGAATGGAACTGTTTCCAAATGTTCCAAACAAATGGGACCCATGAACATCCAGGAAGACAGGGAAGAAAACAGTGTCAAAAGAAAGGAATGAACCTTGAGAAGGATGAAGATAGGCAGGAGTGATTACATCAGCAAATTTCCAAGATGCTGTCATTCATCTAGAAGGCAGATAGGATAGCTGCTAATTGTAGGAGACAAAGTGAGACCACTTTCGGGGTCTGTGAAGAATTTTGGCTACTGTTGCCTAAGCACACATTTTTTCATTTTCTACCAGCTTGACTTGAGAAAGTTGGAAGAAACCCCCAGAGATGCATATATTTTGGTATAAAATGGGAAATATAGACCCACCCAATATGATTTTCATATTTCTAGCCAATGAGTGGGGAGAGTGAATGGCAGAACTCCTAAAATGGCTTGGTTGGACCAGAAGGCAGTAAGAAAATAGCCCCTTAGGGGAGGCATATTTTACCCAAATGAGGAGAAGGTAAAATATTAGATGGATTGGAGTGGGACTCAGCTTACTCTCCTTTCAAATATTATTTGTCCTGGGGAAGTTCATGTAATTGTATGTGGAGGAGGAAATGCCTCAACCAAGGGGAATCTCCATTCTGAGAAGAGTACTAATATTTGTCCATTCTCCTTTAGCCCTCATAGAGTCTCTGACTGAGCAGGATCAGTTTCCTTTTCTAAATTATCATGGATGTCCTTTCCTGGAGTACAAGCATTTATTAAGCACCTACTTTATGTCAGGCATTGTTCTGAGCAATAAAGATGTAGAAAAAAGCAAAAATATGGCTGATATCTCAAGGTGCTTACATTCTAATGAGGGAGATAACATACAAACAACTATGTAAATATAAGCAACGTGAAGTGGAAATGGAAGGTAATCTCAGAGGGAAGGCACTGGGGTTGGGGAAAAGTAAAGAACAAGAAAATCTTGTGAGATTTCAGTGAGAAACATGAGTGCTTCTCTCCCTTCCATCCTTCTCCAAGACTAAATTGTACTATCTTTTCTTCACTTTTGTGATCTCATTAGATCTCATGAGGTCAATCAACACCTCTGAATAGATGACTCCCAAATCCAAATATCCATCCCTAATTTATCTCATAGAACAGAGGATAGATTGTTGGGCCTGGAGTCAGGAAGATACCTCTCCCTAAGTTCAAATATGAGCTCAGACACTTGCTACCTGTGTGACCTTGGGAAAATAACTTAAACTTATTTTCTCAGTTTCCTCAACTGTAAAGGAAATGGTAAAACCTCTACAATATCTTTGTCAAGGAAATCCCAAATGAGATCGCAAAGAATCAGACATGACTGAAATGAGTGAACAACAATAATAGCAATTTATCTCTAACCTCTACTCTCACTGGTTGTGAGCTAGACATTTCCACATGGATATTCTGTAAACATCTTGGAATTAACATAGAGGAAGCAATTTTGTGTAGTTAATATGGATGAATTCAAATCCTGACTCAGAGGTTGGACAACTTCATACCCTAGACATCATCCTTGACTCTTCACTCTTCTCTCTCTCTCTCTCTCTCTCTCTCTCTCTCTCTCTCTCTCTCTCTCTCTGTCTGGCTCGCTCTCTCTCTCTCTCTCTCTCTCTCTCTCTCTCTCTCTCTCTCTCTCTGGCTCTCATCCTGCCCATATATAATCATTTGAAAGGTCTTGTCATTTTGGCTTCCACAATGCCTCTCACTTGTTTTCAGAAGACTTTTTTGATCCTACTAGTTGTTGGTGGGGACAGCTAAGTAGTATAGTGGATACAGTGCTAAAGTTGGATTTAGGAAGCCTTTACTAGCTTATGTGACTGGGCAAGTTAATTAACTCAATTTGTCTCAGTTTTTTTCATCTATAAAATGATCTGGAAAAGGCAAAGGCAAACCACTCTTAGTTTCTTTACTAAGAAAACCCAAAGTGGTTCATTAAGAGTCAGACTATTGAAATGACTGAGCAACAATAACAGTTGTTGGTGCTTTCTTTCTTCTCTAATTCAAATCTAATTTATCATTGTATATCCCCTAATAAAATATAAATGTAAACATAAATATATATCCCTCAAGGACAGAGACAATACTTTGGTTTTACCTTGATACTCTAGAATTTTATAATCAATGTTCCCTAAATGAAAGAATCTTTAAGTTGTCTCTCTACCATAATTTCTTTGGATAACTTAATACCAAGAGACATTGACATATCTACCTAATGGTTGAGCCAGAAGGTATAGCTAAAATATTGCTGAAAGAAATGATGGAGGGGGGCAGCTGGGTAGCTCAGTGGATTGAGAGCAGGGCCTAGAGACGGGAGGTCCTAGGTTCAAATCCGGCCTCAGACACTTCCCAGCTGTGTGACCCTGGGCAAGTCACTTGACCCCCATTGCCTACCCTTACCAATCTTCCACCTATAAGTCAATAGACAGAAGTAAAAGGGTTTAAAATAAAAAAAAAAATTTAAAAAAAAAAAAAAAAAAAAAAAAGAAATGATGGAGGAGTTTCCAGCTGAGGGCAATAGAATAATAGAAACTGCCTATTCTTGTCTCTTGACCATTTGTCAACTGGGGAATGGCTTGATTTCTTGTACATATATTTGAGAAATTAGACCTTTGTCAGATAATTTTGTTATATACTTTTTCACCCAGTTTGTTGCTTCCCTTCTAATTTTGGTTGTATTGGTTTTGTTTATACAAAACCTTTTTAATTTAATATAATAAAAATTATTTATTTTATAACTTGTAATGTTTCCTATCTCTTGCCTGTCTTAAATTTTTCTCTGTCCCATAAATCTGGCAGGTATACTATTCTATGTTCACTTAACTTACTTATGATTTCCCTTTTTATATTTAAGTCATTTACCCATTCTGAATTTATCTTGGTATAGGGTGTGAGATGTTGATCTAAACTTAATTTTTCCCATACTGGTTTCCCATTTTCCCAGATAGTGGGCTCTTGTCCCCAAAGCTGAGATCTTTGGGTTTATCATACACTAGCTCGATGAGGTCATTTATCCTAAGCCTATTCCATTAATCCACCTTTCTATCTCTTAGCCAGTACCATATTGTTTTGATGATTATTGCTTTATAGTACAGTTTAAGATCTTCTACTGCTAGGCCACCATCCTTCACATTTTTTTTTAATTAGTTCCCTTATTATTCTTGATCTTTTGTTCTTCCAGATGAACTTTGTTATAATTTTTTCTAATTCTATAAAAAAGTTTTTTGGTAGTTTGATAGGTATGGCACTGACTAAGTAAATTAATCTAGGTAGGATTGTCATTTTTATTATATTGTCTTCCTTCCTTTAAATAAAAACTTTCTTTTTGTGTATTTTGGCCGGTGATATTATAGATGGGAGTTTATCAGATGAATGAGCTATCCTTAAGGGATTTTCACACATTTCTGGTAATTTAAAAGAGAAGAGTAAGAATCCCCTTTCAATGACTGGGGCTTTGTTCCATAGGTGTACCTGATGGGAGAGAGATGAAAAGACAACAGTTTGTCTTAGCAAGATCTGGGGATTTTAGTGCAAGCTTAATGAATCACCACCATGACACTGCCTCCAAGAACACTTTTTTGATGTAAGACTAAAAGAGATATAGTCCCCATGACTAAGGAGGCATATTCCTTCTATACTTTATCCTCTATACAGAATATATGTAGAATATTATACTAAATTATGGAGGTCACACTTTAATTAGGAAATTAACAACCTGGAATGTGTCCAGAGGATAGACTCAGCAGGGTTCCATGGAATCAAGGCAAAGGATCTTAAAACTCAAGCCATACAAGGATCAGTTTGAAGTAACTGGGACGAGGGTCTGATATATATTTCATCTGAAGGGGTGACATATGGAAGATGAGTGATAATTGCTCTTTGGCCCAGGGGCCAGGATTACAAACAATGGGTCAGAAGTTGGAGAGGTAAGTGTAGGGTTGATGAAATTCTTCTTAACACTTAGAACAGTAAAGAAGTGGAATAAAATAGGCTGTCTGTGGCAAATACTGGTTTCCCCTCTGAATACAGATTTCAAGCAATGACTGGATGATGATTTGCCAAGAATGTTGCAGAGAGGATTCTTCCCTAAGAGGTTAGATCAGATGCCTTCTGAAATTCAGCCTCTCCCAACTTTTAGATTTTGAACCCTTAGGCAAAGATTATATGTAAAGATAAGACTTTCCAATTAAATGAAAATTTTTATTTTTCCTCTTTCTGGTCTTCTGTTGATGCTCTATAATTATAGACTATTTGAAATTTGGTGCTTTCTGAGGAATTAAAAGTATAGACAATGGACAAAGAAATATGGTGTGTGATTTATGATGACTTTCATGCAAGAAGTATTACAAAAAGACCTTATCAAGGAAACAGACAGTTGAAAAAGAAACTTGACTTGTCAGTCAGCCAATAAATGTTCATTAAATGCTTACTACATACTAGGTATTGTGGTAAGCACAGGCAGTACAAAGACAGGCAAAAGACACTCCCTGCCTTCAAGGAGTTCACAATCCAGTGTCAGAAACAACAGGCAAATAGCTATATACAAACAAGCAACATACAGGATAAATGGTAAATACAAAGGGGTTGAGAAACTCTTCCCATAAAAAATGGAATTATAGTTGGAATTTTAAGGAAACCAAGGAAGTCAGTAGATTAAGTTGAGGAAGAAGTATACATACACATCACACACAAACACACACGTGTAACTGGATCCTCAACTATAAGATGAGGGTGTTGGACAAGATGACTTTAGAGGTCCCAACTCTTGAGATTTATGATCTTCTACATTATACAACTTCTCTAGGCTGCAATAAATTCATCTGTGAAATGTAGGAGCAGGGCTTGATGACCTTAAGTTCCCTTCAAATTCTAGATCAATGATGTTATAATTCTAATTACTGGGGACCTGAAGTCCAGTAGTCAAAGAGAGACCGTCCATCTTTGGACCGAGATGGTGCTGATTTGGAAGACTAATAATACCCCTGCCTAAGGATTGTACTCATCCAAAAGTCCAGGGTAATGCTGATATTATAGGTGGCAATTAAGTGGCACTAACCTCCAAGGTTTAGGACTGCAAGGATAAAAATTCCATGAGGTTATTACTATTTCTTACCATCTCAGAAATTTTAGAAGAAGCATTTGAGATAGGTACCATAGGATATTTTTTAAAAACTCTTAGCTTCTGTCTTAGAATCAATACTGTGAATAGATCCCAAAGCAAAAGAGTGGTAAGGGCTAGGCAATAGGGGTTAAATGACTTGCCCAGGGTCACACAGTTGGGAAGTGTCTGAGGCCAGATTTGAAGCTAGGAGCTCTCATCTCTAGGTCTGGCTCTCAATACACTGAACCACCCAGCTGTCCCCATATAGGAGACTTTCTGTGAACAGTACTTTTGTCATACTCTTGATGGTTTCCCCCCATTTAAAGATGTATGCCTAAAGAAATTTGGCAATGATGCCCTTTGTTAAGTGTGAGAGAAATAGCACCACTAGTGATGTCCTTTAGAAATGCCATCAAGTGTTTCCTGGCTTGAGTCACCTTCAAGTCACCTTCCTAAGAGAGCACTGCCAGTCTGCCAAACTCAAAGGCCCTCTTACCAGCTGTTTCTTAGTTATACAGAAGCAAAAATAATTGAAGGCCCTTCACAATTGAGGGAGACATTTTTTCTTTTGTGCTCTTTCATAAAAAGTCAAAAATCCTTTTAACTCTAAAGTGACTAAATCAATCTTATTCAAAGACTTCTCCTAAAATTTCTCTTCCCATATTTTGGATCCCCACTCAGATTCGAGTATTTAAATTAATCAGTAAATCCTTAACTTTTGTTAATACCTTTTCATCTTATAAAGTACTTGGACAACTATTTTGTAATAGAATGGAGGCTCCTTGAGAAGGAAGGAAAGGAGGAAGAACAGAAGGAAAGAATACAAATAAAATCCTGTTTTACTTTTTCAGTTTGTTGAAACAAGTGTTTGTGGTGTGACTGAATGAATATTAATACATTTTTTGTTGAGGATCCAAGCATTTCTCTTCTCCTTCCCTATTGTTCCCTAATAAACCAGGAAACATAAGAAATAGGAAGTAATTAAGGAAACATCTATTAAGGCATCTATATGTGTGAATGTATCTATCATCTATCTATTATTTATATCTTGTTAATCCATAGTTATTTGCATTTTGCTTCCTTCATTAGATTTTGAGCTTATTGATAACAGGAATTTCCCTACCTCTTTCCTAATGAAATGCTTAAATACTGAGGTATAAACCCTCACAAGTATTTCAGATAGGAGATTGGGCATCTCAGGCATCATGAAGAGCAGGCGGAATTTTGTAGATGTTTGTTTTGAATCTTCAACATTTGCATTTTTGTGAATTCTCTCTATGTGCCAAGTATGGGATTCCTCTCTCTTAAAAAAGAATAGTGAGGGGTTTGAGGAGCACCTTTTCATGCTCCAGATTTTCTGGCACAATAAAATTCTCCTAGAAAGAAAGAAAGAAAGAAAGAAAGAAAGAAAGAAAGAAAGAAAGAAAGAAAGAAAGAGGAATCNAGAAAGAAAGAAAGAAAGAAAGAAAGAAAGAAAGAAAGAAAGAAAGAGGAATCAATGGAGAAAAGGATCTGAGATGGTAGAGGGAAAAGTTTACCCTTGTCAGGAGAAGAATGGAAAAATGTCATGAAGAGGAGGGCAGGAAAGAAAAGTACAACTTTACACTTGGAATTTAAAAGAACATTTAGTATTCTTCCTGAGGAGGAGACGCCTAGATGTTCACAGGAGGAAGGAGTTGCTTGTCCTCCAAGGGATGATAAAGTAAAACCTTCAAAGAGATTAGGTGAGACATAATCCAGCAAAGGTCAGAAGAAGAGCTGTGTAGTTTCCCTTAGTGACTTCCTATTCAGGAGGATTGAGATAGGGACTTGCCTGTCTTGATAACCACAACAGAGAAGTCTATTATTTTCATAGGGCATGAATCCAAGATGTAACATAGATCTCCCAAGGCTTATCAAGCTGCCCTCTCCCCCCATAACTTCTAGAGATTCAGATGAGCACAAATGTTGCTGCCAGAAAGTACCAAGAAAATATTAATCATGTTATTTGGGGCAAGTAATAGAAAGGCATTGGGTTCAGGTTGATTTCATTGCTGCTTTTTTTTAAAACCCTTACCTTCTATCTTAGAATCAATGCTGTGTATTGGCTCCAAGGCAGAAGAGTGGTAAGGGTCAGGCAATGGGGGTCAAGTGACTTGCCCAGGATCACGCAGCTGGGAAGTGTCTGAGGACGGATTTGAACCTAGGACCTCCCTTCTCTAGGCCTGACTCTCAATCCATTGAGCTACCCAGCTGCCCCCCTCATTGCTGCTTTTCCTTGAGGGCAAGAGATTCCAAAGAGAAAAAAAATTATTTGTGAATTGAACAATGAGCTAAGAAAGTATCCAAGAATGGGATTTGGATTTTTGGACCACAGCTTAAAATGCTGGGTTGACAGACTCCTGTCAGGGTTACAGAGAGCCTGTCAAAAGCTGATAAGAACCCTTTGCATGATATCTTGCCAACCTAATGAAAAGTCTTTTAAGATAATAATTTATACCAAAAAATCAAATATAAGATTCACTGTTTGATATTTAAAGCTCTCAATAACCTGATATCGTCTTACCTTGCCAGACTTCTTTTACCTTCCTCCACTCTTTTTTTTTTTCTCTCAAAACTTTCTTTATTGAACAAAACCAGTTCCACCTTTCCTAGTGAGCTCAGTCCTCTTTTTTTCTCTCCCTGGGAAATCCCATTTGTTTCCATTCCTTTAACTGACACTATCTACACAATCAACTTTTACATGTATCTCTAATTCTGACCTCTGGAAAGTGGTCCAGTGGATAAAGCACCAAGAAAATCTGAGTTTGATTCCAGACTCAGACACTTATTAGCTGTGTGCTCTTGGGCAAGTAAGTCATTTAACACTGTTTGCCTCCGTTTCCTCATCTGTAAAATAGGCTGGAGAAGAAAATGGCAAACCACATCTATAGCTTCGTAAAGAAAACCCCAAAAGGGATAACAAAGAGTCAGACATGACCGAACAACATTCCTGACTTCTATTGTGTATTTTTGTACTTATGTATAAGTTTTTTATTAGACATTTATTAATATTCGTTTTTAATCTGTTTACATACTTTATGCCCCTACTTTCCCCTTCACCCCCCCGCTATCCCCCCATCCATGGCCAACGCACATTTCCACTGGCTGTAACATGTGTCCTTGTTCAGGGTCTATTTCCCATTCATGTCCACCTCAGCCCATGCATTCAAGCAATTGTTTATCTTATATGTTTCCTCTCCTGCAGTCCTTCCTCTGAATGTGGGTAGCATCTTTACCATAAATCCCTCAGAGCTGTCTTGTGTCATTGCAATGCTGCTGGTACAGAAGCCCATTACATTTTGATTTTACCACAGTATATCAGTCTCTGTGTACAATGTTCTTCTGGCTCTGTTCCTTTCTCTCTGCATCACTTCCTGGAGGTCTCTCCAATTTGCATGGAATTCCTCCAGTTTATTATTCCTTTTAGCACAATAGTATTCCATCACCCGTATATACCACAATTTGTTCAGCCATTCCCCAATTGAAGGACATCCCCTCATTTTCCAGTTTTTTGCCACTACAAAAAGCGCAGCTATAAATATTTTCGTACAAGTCTGTTTATCTATGATCTCATTGGGGTACAAACCCAACAATGGTATGGCTGGATCAAAGGGCAGGCAGTCTTTTATAGCCCTTTGGGCATAGTTCCAAATTGCCAGCCAGAATGGCTGGATCATTTCACAACTCCACCAGCAATGCATTAATGCCCCAATTTTGCCACATCCCCTCCAGCATTCATTACTCTCCCCTTCTTTCATTTTAGCCAATCTGCTAGGTGTGAGGTGATACCTCAGAGTTGTTTTGATTTGCATTTCTCTAATTATTAGAGATTTAGAACACTTTCTCATGTACTTATTGATACTTTTGATTTCTTTACCTGAACATTGCCTATTCATGTCTCTTGCCCATTTATCAATTGGGGAATGGTTTGATTTTTTATACGATTGCTTTAACTCCTTGTATATTTGAGTGATTAGACCCCTGTCAGAGTTTTTCGTTATAAAGATTTTTTCCCAATTTGTTGTTTCCCTTCTGATTTTGACTACATTGTTTTTGTTTGTACAAAAGCTTTTTAGCTTAATATAATCAAAACCATTAAATTTACATTTTGTAATTTTCTCTAATTCTTGCTTGGTTTTAAAATCTTTCCTTTCCCAGAGATCTAACAAGTATACTATTCTGTGTTCACTTAACTTATTTATAGTTTCCCTCTTTATATTCAAGTCATTCACCCATTCTCAATTTATCTTGGTGTAGGGTGTGAGATGTTGATCTAGACCTAATCTCTCCCATATTGTTTTCCAAATTTCCCAGCAGTTTTTGTCAAATAGTGGATTCATGTCCCAAAAGTTGGGCTCTTTGGGTTTATCATACACTGTCTTGCTGACATCATTAACCCCGAGTCTATTCCACTGATCCTCCTCTCTGTCTCTTAGCCAGTACCATATTGATTTAATGACTGCTGCTTCTTCCTCCACTCTTTATGGTCTATCCATGCTGGCCACCTTGCTGTTCCTTTCAGATGAACCTCTATCTCTGGTCTCCATGCCTTTGGTTGTACCCAAGGCCTGGAATTGCTTTGTTTCTTCAACTCTACTTCCTGGTTTCCCTTTCAGCTAAAATCTCACCTTCTGCAGAAGACCTTTCTGATTCTCCCAGCTGCTAATGCCTTCTCCTTTCATATTACTGTCATCTACTTAGTTTCAGGCACTTAATAATTTATCTATCATCTCTTCCACTGGAATATGAACTCCTTGAGGAAAGGGACTTAATTTTTTTTCCCTTTCTTTATCTCCTCAAAACTTAAGTATAGTACTTGATAAATAGCAAACACTTTAATAAATGCATGTTGACTAACATTATTACTAAGAACCATAGAAAAGCAGACATTCTTGTAGCCTAGATTTATCCCAAAGCATCACTCTTCTGAACTATTAAAGGACCTTTTTTTAAAAAAATTATTAATTAAGAAAAATTTTCCATGGTTACATGATTCATGTTCTTTCCCTCCCCTCCTTCCACCTTCCTCCCATAGTGCAACTTGAAAGGACCTTTCAGAAATTGGATGGACAGTTTTTTTTTATTCAAAGATATTTTATTTTCCCAATTACATGTAATAATAAATTTCAACATACCTTCTCCAAAATTATGATTCAAATTGTTGCATTACCTCCCCTTCCTCCTCCCTCAGAAATGGCAAGCAATTTGATCTGGGTTATACATGTATTGTCATGCCCTTTGGGCATCGTTGTAAGAAAATGCCCATATAAAACCAAAACTCCAAAATAAAGACATAAGTAGACTAATGTGAAAGATAGTATTCTTTGATCTGCATCTGACTGCAAGAGTTCTTTCTCTGGTGGTGGATAGCTTTCCCTGTTACAAGTCTTCAGAATTGTCTTGGATGATTGAATTGCTGAGTAGCTAAGTCTTTCACAGTTGAACATTTCACAATATTGCTATTAACTAGGGACGATGTTCTCCCAGTTCTGTTCATTGTGTTCATGTAGGTCCTTCCAGCTTTTTCTGAAATCATCCTGCTCATCATTTTTATAGTGAAATAGTATTCCATCACCATCATTTGTCACAATTTGTTCAGCCATTCCTCAATTAATGGACATCCTCCAATTTTTTGCCACCACAAAAAGAGCTGCTATAAATATTTTTGTACAAGTAGGTCTTTCCCCCTTTTTTATGATCTCTTTGGTCATAAATGGTATTGATGGTATTATAGTAATGGTATTATAGGATCAAAAGGTATATACAGTTTTATACTCCTTTAGGTATAGTTTGGATGGACAATTTGTAAACCAAGCTTTGTTCTGATATAATCCAGTCCAGCTAAATATCTTTATTGCTTCTTGAGAATAGAAATCCTGCATTTAGGTGGCACACTGAACAGAGTGTTAAAGCTGGAATTGGGAAGATCTTAATTCAAATTCAACTTTAGACACATATTAGCTGGGTGAGCCTGTGCAAATCACTTAACTTCTGTCTTCCTCAGTTTCCTTAACTATAAAATTGGATGTAATAATAGCACCTATTTCCCAGGGTTGGTGAGGATGGGGTCAGGGGGCGAGGAAAGAAGAGAATAAGCATTTATTAAAATGCCTACTATGTGCCCAGACATGGTGCTAAGCAAAACTAAAAATATTATGTAAATGCTAGGTGCTATCCTAGACTCAGTGGGCAAGTAGATGAGACAGTGGATAAAATGCCCAATCTAGAGTCAAAAAGACTCATCTTCCTGAGTTCCAATGTGGCCTCAGACACTTGCTAGCTATATCATCTTGGGCAAATCACTTAACCCTTTTTGTTCTATTTCCTCATCTATAAAATGAGCTGGAGAAGGAACTGGCAAACCACTCCAGTATCTTTTGCCAAAAAAATCCCAATAGGATCATGAAGAGTTAAGTACAACCAAAAAGACAATGACAGCCAACAAATGTTAGACCCTGCCAGGTGAAAGTTTGAGTGAAGTGTGGTGGCTGGTTTGGTGGCTGTTTAGTGTGAAGCTTTGGTGGTTGAAGTGTGCTTTGGTCCAAGACAATGATTGGGGTATAACAATAGCACTAGGAGAAAGCAATGGAAGACAAGCAAGCTGGCATTGGCAAAGAGAGTAATTATTAACAGATTTGATGACTATTTCACTTCTTCTGTTCCCTTGCCCCCAGCCCCCAGCCCCATTCCTAACATGTTACCAATATGCTTTATTTTTCAGTTATTAAAAATTGCATCCTTCTTTTATTGATACTTGACAGTTGCCACCAGTTTCTAATTGTTTACAGCTCCGGAATTCCAAAATTACTGATTTCCCTTTTAGATGTTTTCATCGTTGATTGATCCCTTGCCCCTTTACTCCACTCCCTTTGATTTGCCTTGGCTTGAGAACTTCTCAGAGGATTCCTCCACTTCAATCTTTCTTGTTAAATATCTCCTTATAATTGAAGGAAAAAATGTCAGCCAGGTAGACATGCATTACAGGGCCTATGTTTCTTTAATCTATTTTGAACAACCATTGTTTACAACAGTACAATAGGACCGTGAACCATTTCCAGTGTATAATTGTATTCATCCTACTATTCTGGGTTTGATTCCCCCTGGAATGTACTAGGGGTGTGACTATGGGTCTATTGTTCCCACATGATGCTTGAGCAATGTTAAAAACTTAACATTCAAGCCCCAAACGGAGCGTAGGTTACCATGATAAATTATAAAAATTTATGAGTGCTGTAAATTTTATTTTGAGCATCTTGGAAGAAGTGGGATTGGGATAGGTCTGTGGCTAGTGAATGAGACTCAGGCGAGCCACAAGGTTTGAAATAAAAAAATGGCATTTTTCTTCCTGTCCACAAACTAATCTTTAATGAGCGTGTGGGACAAATTTAGTAGTAGAAGGAAATCTTGACATTGCCCAGGAAGGAATTTGATTCTGTTCTGAGCCCTCTCAACTGACTGCTTATTCTGAAAAACACTCCCTTTCATATATTAGTTGCTAAAAACAAGTACTTTTTTAGGAAAAAAAATCCCTTTAGGTTTCCTAGTCCTAAGAATATGGTAGGCATACTCAATTCATAATTGTGTCTATTCCTAATATACTTCCTTTCTCTATTTTTCTGTTTGAGCTTTGTTTAGCATGCTATATATATATATATATATATATATATATATATATATATACATATATATCCACATATATCCATATATATGTGTGTATATATTTAAAACTACTATATACACATAAATAATGTTATTTAATTAAATGTTTCTTGCATAAAATTCTAAAACAAATTATAGAATTGCAGTGTTAAGGAGGCAGCTATGTGTCTCAGTAGATGGAGAGCATGACTTAGAGACAATAGGTCCTAGGTTCAAATCTGGTATCAGACACTTCCTAGCTGTATGACTCTGGGCAAGTCACTTAACCCCCATTGCCTAATTCTTCCTGCTCTTTTGCCTTGGAACCAATAAATAGTATTAATTCTAGGATGGAAGGTAAGAATTTAAGAAGAAAGAATAAGAAAAGAGTTGCAGTATTATGATGCAATCCAACCTCTCCTCAAAGTATAATCCCTGTCTATATTCTCATTGCTGAATGAGCATATGGCCTTTGTTTAATATACCTCCAACAATGGAGAGTTCAATATGTCAGGATCTGTTTTGACCCAGCTCTAATTTTTAGAGTTTATCTGTATGCTTTAATATTCTGATGGCTCTATGATTTCATCCATTTGGTTACCCATTCCAATGTTCCAGATAATAATTTATTTATGCCATTTTATCCTGTGGAATTCTATTTCCTTCTAATAATTTCTTAACACTACATGGATACCAGTGGAGTATATAGGCTACATCCCTGTAACTTCCAACCATTGGTCCTAGTTCTGTACTCTGGCGTCTTGCAGAATACAGTTAATCCTTCTTTCACATAACATCTAGTCGAGTACTAGAAGTCATTTTTCCTGTCTTCCAGTATGTTTTCTTCTCTAAGCTAATCATCCTCCAAATCATCTGGTTAGTGAAAAGAAAGTACACACACACACACACACACACACACACACACACACACATACACGCATGCACGCACGCACGCACGCACACACAAATTCAGTGGCATCATTTGAATCCAGTACAATATTTTTTCAGCCTTCTCTTTTTGAATTAAGATGGTGCTTGAATTCTACCTATAAAGAAAATGAAAGTAGGTAGAATAAAGGAATAAGGAAAGAACTATGAAAGAGTATATTTTCAGTCCCACCTCTGACACTTATTAACTATACAACATGGCAAAATTAGTTGAACTTTTTTTTGTCTCAATTTTCTCATCTAAAAATGAGAGTGTAACTAAATGGCCCATGATCACTCAGTACTATATAGGAATAGTTCTTGGTGCTTGAGAGTGAGTCAGTTAATATACATTTATTATGTGCCAGGCAAAGAGATAATGTAATCATGGGTGTGAAAGCACTACATAAATGCAAGGAGAAATGGGAATCTTTAAAAGCTGCTACAATTTTTGCTGAATCTTATCCCTCAAAGAGTGTTTTTGTTTTTTGAACCACCAAAAAGACTTTAAGAGGCTTTGAGAGAGAAATGCTGAAGAGAGACTTAAATGAATGAGCAAAACCCAGAGAAGTGGGGTTAGGAATTTGGAATGACGGCAAGGAGGTTTTGCAACACTTAGAGCAATCAAAATAAACAGTTAATTTTTTTCTTTTAAGTCAACCACCAACACAGCGGTGGGCTGTGGGGCTGTTTCAGCTTCGGTACATTTAATCTAGCGCATTAACACAGCTTTTAGCGATACAGTCCTTCGAAAGGATTTGGACTCCAATTTTGTTGCTGTTGCCAGGGTCTAAAGCTGTCAATTAGAAAACCATTTACCCAAGCGAACCCATCCAGCGGCTGTCAGGTTAAACTTATGACACCCGACCTTGATTTTGGCCCTTTCTTTAAATGCAGGTCCAAACTCTCCCAAATCTACTCCACAGTCCAAAGCACATTTTCACAGCATTTCATAGAAAGGAATGCACTTTGAAACAGTTTGCTGCTTTGTGAAAGGTTGGTTCTCATGGCCTGGTTTTAGAGAAGGTGCAGCTCTGTAATTTTCAGTGCTGACAACCAATCCTGCTTCTCTCTCTGTCTCTGTCTCTGTCTCTCTCTGTCTCTCTGTCTATGTCTCTCTGTCTCTCTGTCTCTCTCTCCCATTTTCCTCCTCCTCCT
>NC_058130.1:633906216-633989150 GCF_016433145.1 Gracilinanus agilis | reverse complement strand
CTTCTTCTTCTTCTTCTTCTTCTTCTTCTTCTTCTTCTTCTTCTTCTTCTTCTTCTTCTTCTTCTTCTTCTTCTTCTTCTTCTTTCTTCTTCTTCTTTTCCTCCTCCTCCACCTATTCCTCCTTTTCTACCTCCTCCTCCTTCTTCTCCACCTCTTTTTCCTCCTCCTCCTCTTCCTTCTCTACCTCTCCTCTTCCCTCTCCTCTTTCTTCTTTCTTCCCTCTTTCACTCTCCATCTCTCTTTTTTTTCTTTTGATCCACCTTCTGTTGAAGTTATTTAAGCATCAGTACAAATTGTACTTCAATGAAAAGGGCATGGATTTAGACCCAGGGAAGCAGGCTTTTATCTCAACTCTACTGCTTACTAGATATATGACATTGGCAAGTCATTTAAAATTTCTGGAACTCAGTTTCTTCACTTGTAAAATGATGGTTTTGAATTAGTTTAGCTCTAAAGCCTATGACATATCAAATTGGTCTAAGGCAATCTCTTGCCTATAAAGAAACTAAAGTTTTGTTTTTTTTTCTTATTGAAAAGGAAGAAAAGAGTTGAGTGACTTCTAAACCACCACTGTTTGAGGTGTTGGAAAATGACGTCGTCAGAGATGCTATTGAAGGAATACTGGGTAGAGATTTGGACTAGTAGGCTTCTAAATTACCTACTAATTATGAATCTACAAATTTCTATTTCACAGATTGAAACTAGTCAGCCAAAATAATCTTATTCATCCTACCATTCAGTCTGTAGAAGAAAAAGAAGAATTAACTCTCTCTTCTAAGATACTAATGAAGAACAAGAGAATGTGCAGAAGCAAGTTCTGAAATTCTCATTCCTATTGAAAACTGCATCTCAGGATATACTGGACCAAATTATAACTAACCCTCTGGTTTTAAGCCATGAACTCTGGTATGACACACATGTATTACACACAAAATTTATGGTTATGATCCTCTCCAGTGGATATGCCCCAACACCCTAGAAGCCTTTCATTGAGACTTTTAAAAAATGTTGTAAGACTGCCAGTGCAATACTCAGACTATCCATTTTTTTATCCCTTGCTTTTTAATATGTGTCTGGCTCATCTCCTATTGTGGCCATATGTGCCCTTGACCATGTTTATTTTTTAATTTTTTATTGATTAATTAAGAAAAAATTTCCATGGTTACAAGATTCATATTCTTTCTTTCCCCTCTTCCCACTCCCTCCCATAGACAATGCACAATTCCACTGCTTTTACATGTGTCATTGATCAAGATCTATTTCCATATTATTAATATTTGCATTAGAGTGATTGTTTAGAGTCTACATCCCAAATCATATCCCCATTGAACCATGTGATCAAACAGTTGTTTTTCTTCTGCATTTCTACTCCCACAGTTCTTTCTCTGGATGTGGATAGCATTCTTTCTCATAAGTCCCTCAGAATTGTCCTGAATCATTGTATTGATGCTATTAGAAAAGTCCATTACATTTGATTGTGCCACAGTGTATCCATCTCTGTGTATAAGGTTCTCCAGGTTCTGCTCCTTTCACTCTGCATCAATTCCTGGAGGTCTTTCCAGTTCACATAGAATTCCTCCAGTTTATTATTCCTTTGAGCACAATAGTATTCCATCACCAACATATACCACAATTTGTTCAGCCATTCCCCAATCGAAGGGCATCCCCTCATTTTCTAATTTTTGCCACCACAAAGAATGCAGCTATATATATATTTTTGTACATGTCTTTTTCTTTATGATCTCTTTGGAGTACAAACCCAGCAGTGCTATGGCTGGATCAAAGGGCAGGCAGTCTTTTAGCGCTCTTTGGGCATAGTTCCAAATTGCCTTGCAGAATGGTTGGATCAATTCACAACTCCACCAACAATGTATTAATGTCTCTATTTTCCCACATCCTCCCCAACATTTATTACTTTCCTTTGCTGTCTTGACCACGTTTTTTAAAATACTGAGTGGTTCAGTGGGTTGAGAGTCAGGCTTAATGATCAGAGATCATGGGTTCAAATCTAACCTCAGACACTTTCTAGCTATGTGACTCTGGCAAGTCACTGAACCCCCATTGCCAAACCCTTACCATTCTTCTGTCTTCTGAGATGGAAGATAAGAGTTTTTTTAAAAAAGACTTAGCATACAAGTCATAGCTTGTAACATGTTATATAACCTGCCTACCACCCCATCCCTGCCCTATATCTTTTCATTACTTTGGGCCATTTGAAATGTTGATTCTTTTCAGATTGTGGTCTTCAGTAATTCATAGCCATATGACATGAGTGTTTTTCAAAAGATGGGATTTAATAGCAGGAAGAAGTTTAAGGTGATCTAAATACTGAACATTTTTTTTCAAATTCAGTCCAGTTCTCTCCTATTCAATTTTAGGCCCAATTGATTTTGCTTCTGAACTCTTTCCCAGACAAACATTTTGATGGAGTAGCTATTGGTGACCCATTCAACCACATTTCATAAAGTGAACAGTATGTATCCACTTGGTTTTTCTTCTTTAAATGACTGGACAGATCTCTTTTTGTTTGGCAATGGATCTCATTGAAAAGGCTCTCTTGTGTTCCAGGACTCACTCTAACCAGCAGAATGTAATCTATAAACATCATTTAACCTCTGCCATATAACCAACATATGTTCTTTGTTTATGAGTCACTTGCCTGTCATTGATTTTAGATTTCATTTCCCCAGAGGAAAAGAAATGTGGCCATCTGAAAATATTAAGTGAGTGCACAGCCCAACTGCCCCTGACAACGGGTACCTAAGAAAGACTTTCTAACAATAACTTTGATAGTCATATTAGAAAACTATCTTTGGGGTTAATGCAAAAATGTATCGTGTAAGTCGTCGATGCAACAAAAATTTCTAAATTCTTCTAACTGATAATCAGTGAATTGTTTATGGCTAGGAAATTTGTCCCAGGCGGTTTATGATGACTGAGTCATGAGCTATTGAGGGTGTGAGATCAGTGGTGTAGTTTTCAGCATCTATGACAAGAGAGGGAGAAAGGGTAAGAGAGTAACGTGGCTGATATGAGAGGGATGTATCAGTTAAGTAAGGCGCAGCAAGTAAGTGGGAAGAGTGTGTGGGTATGTCTGCCTGTGGATCATCAGAGAAATGAGTTTACTGATAGGACAAACTTTGAAGTGTTGTGAGGAGAGTGAAGCATTAGGAATACTTGCTTATTTCACACAAAAGTCTCCATCTCCCATCTTTGTGTCTTTGCACCCACTATGACCCATGCCTAGAATACTCTTCTCCTTACCTTTGCCTCCTGGTTTCCTTCAAGACTCAACTCAATTGTCACCTTCTGCATGAAGCCTTTTCTAGTCCTCCCAGCAGTTTGTGCTTTTCCCTCTAGGATTGCCTTATAACTATTTAGTATGTATCTCATATATTTTTTGTGCATTGGTTCACTTGTGTCCAACTCTTTGTGACCCTATGGACCATACTATCTATTGGATTTTCTTGGCAAAGATACTGGAGTGGTTTGCCATTTCCTTCTCCAGTAGATTAAGGCAAGCAGAGGTTAAGTGACTTGTCCAGAGTCACACAACTCTTATGGGTCTGAGGCCAGATTTGGAATCAGGAAAATGAATCTTCCTGACTCCTGGACCAGTGTTCTATTTACTGCATCATTTAACTGCCCTCTGAGTCTGAGATAGTTGGTATTTGTGTGTTTGTGTTTGTGTATACAAGATAGAGGCAGTTCAGTTCAAATTTGGCCTCAGACATGACTAGCTGTGTGACTTTGGACAAGTCATTCAGCCTCTGTATGCCTGGCATTTTATTCTTTGCATCAGTTTCCTTATTTGTAAAATGAATTAGAGAAGGAAATGGCAAACCATTTCAGTACATCTGCCAAGAAAATCTCAAATGGGGTCAGAAAGAGTAAGATACAACTAAAATGAATGAAGAATAATAAAAACAAAAATTAGATATATAGTCATATTTGTAAATTATGTATGTAAGATATAATGTTCTATAATGTATAAGTATACACATACATATAAGCCTCCCTGAGAACAGAGAATATTTTCCTTTTCTCTTTCTATCCACAGACCTTAGTGTAGTTCCTGACACCTAGTAGGTATGTTTGTTAAACCAAATGCTTGTTAATTGATTGATTGAGGAGGCAGCTACCCTCATCTTTGCATTTACATTTGCTAGTAGCTAAAAAGATTTGTATTAGTTCTTGTGCTTATCCAATGAGGTGTCCCTGTATTCTAGGGACAGAAATAAAGATCTCTAAATAAATAGCACAGTCCTAAGGCTATAGTAATTTCTGAACAAGAAAAATAATTTGGGGAGTTGGGTTAGGGATATTTCAAGAAGCCTGAAACTGTAGAGAGGGAATTGAAAACTATTGAGCACAGATCTGAAACCTGAGTTATTTTCCTGCCTTTGTCTATAGAAACATCTTCCCCTCTCTTTATTATTGAATTTTCCATTTGTATCTTTACACTTTTACTTATAAGAGCATCCCTTCACTTCTGGGCTTGCTTTTACTGTAGAATGTTTTTAATGAATAAAAAAATTATCAAAAAATGTTTTCTGGGGGCAGCTGGGTAGCTCAGTAGATTGAGAGTCAGACCTAGAGACAGGAGGTCCTAGGTTCAAATCTGGCCTCAGGCACTTCCCAGCTGTGTGATCCTGGGCAAATCACTTGACCCCCATTGCCCACCCTTACCACTCTTCCACCTAGGAGCTAATACACAGAAGTTAAGTGTTTAAAAAAATGTAAAAAAAAATGTTTTCTCTCTCTCCCATTCCAATTCTCTCCACTACTGGGGAAAAAAAAGAAAAACAAAACACCCCAAACAAAAATATAGTCAAATAAAACAATTTCTTACCTTGAACATATCTAAAAATGTGTATCTTGTCTTGCATATTTAGTTTATTTCTCTATCAGGAGGTGGGTAGCATTCTTTATTATTAGTTCCAAAAACTAAGATTAGAAAGGAACAGCTAGGGGAAAATCTTTGTGGTAAATAATTTCCCTAACAAAAGTCTCATTCCCATGATATTTAAGAAATTGATTCAAATTTATAAAAATAAGAACCACCCCCTAACTGACAAGTGGTAAAAATATGTTGTTATTGTTCGGTTAACGTGTGTTTCTTTGTTGCCTCATGGACAGCCAGGTCTCACTATCTCTCACAGTCTGTCCAAATTTGTGTTTGTCTTTTCCATGAAACTATCTATTGTTCTCAACCTCTGCTCTCCCTCTTTTCTTTTGTTTTCAATCTTTCCCAACATCATTGAGTTCTATCTTCTCATTATGTGACCAAAGTACTTAAGCTTCAGCTTCAGTATTTGACCTCCCAATGAAGAATCTGAATTAGTTTAATTATTAGTAGATTTGATCTCCTTGCAGTCCAACTGACTCCTAAAAGTCTTCCCCAGCAACCCAATTCAAAAGTGTCGATTCTGTGGTACTCGGCTTTCCTTAGCATCCAAATCTAGCAGCCATTTATTGCTATTAGAAAAACCACAGCTTTGAGTCTCTACTTTTTAGTATGATGTTCAGATTTGCTATAGCTTTCTTTCTAGTAGCAAAGTATATGAACAATCAGTTCTCATAAAAGAAATCCAAATTATTAAGAGACACCTGAAAAATGCTAAAATGACTCAAAATTAGAGACATGCAAATGAAAGCAACTTTGAGATTCTACCTTGTACCCATCAGATTGGATGAAGTTCCTTGTATAATTTTAAACCATAAAAACATCTTTTTCTTGAACTCTTTGAAATCCACCCTTACAAAATCTGAGTCAGATTGTAAATGGTTCTCCCCCTTTTTCTTTCATGAATTCTAGGATGGTATGGCTTGCTTCCAAGTTTCTCATAACTTGCGCTTTGTCAAACAGTTCCTCTTTATTCATCAGAATTAGGTGTCTAATGATAATTCTCTTTGTTATTCCTCCTCCTTGAAACAATTAAGGCAAATCAAAAATTTTTCAGATGCTCTAATTTTTATCAGATGGAAAAATTCAATAGAGGCCCAGATAGTTCCATGATTCTGTGATCATGACTAACTATGTCATACCTCCATGCTGCGATGTCTAAGGGTAAAGAGCATGAATTTAGAGACAAACTACCTGGCCTTGACTCTTGGCTTTTCCTCTTTTTGCCTGTGAGACCTTGGTCAATTCAATTACTTTCTCTGGGTCTCAGTGTAGTTATATTTTAAATGAGAAGATTGGATTAGATGATTTCTAACCATTTCCAGATTTAAAATCCATAATCCTTTGGTCTCTTTGCTGAACACATTAGATATTTCCTTCTGGCCTCTTGACATACAACAATAGGTTCATGGATTGAAAGATGGAAAGGCTCTCATGGTATATCTATTTCAACACTCTCATTTTACAAATTAAGACACTTAAGGTCTAGAAAGGTCCAAGGTTACATAGATAATGAATAGCAGAGCCAAAATTTGGATGCAGCTCTTCTGATATTTTTCACTATTCTATATTCTTTCACGTCTGTATTGCCTTATGTAGATTATTAGTCAAATGCTTTCCACCATGCTTTTCCCTTCCAGTTTGTAGATTTCTTCATAAGGAATATTGTCAATGGGCAAAATTCATGTAGAGAACAAAATGATAGACTAGATGTTTTCTCCAATGGCCAATAATTCTCCAAAAAAAAAAAAAACCAAACAAACAACCCTTCACCAAAGAGAAGTTATGCAGGAAAGGAAGAATGAATATTACTGAATTCACAAATGGACCTTATACAATCATGTGAGGAGGAAGTGGACAAAAATATGAAGAATTGGGCTACCTTTTTCTTAGATATTCCTTAGATTCAAGAAATCTCTGCCATGAATAGCCATTGCTTTATCTCCTAAACCCTCCAAAAAATAGAAGACACTGGTATAGTACGACCAGAAAATTAAATTAGTACAGTATAAATCAAAAGACAGATAATCGTGGGGCTGGCATGTGTGACTGCATTTGGCTTGAAGTAAAAAAGAATGATATCCATCTGTGGCCATTCTGTTCTACCAGAAGCTACTTACAACAGAGACGGAGGCTGGGAAAACAAATTCCCCAATGTAAGAGGAGTCTGAGAGAACATTGTGGCGCAGTGTTGGGGGGGATATCAACTATCATAGAGAAAGGAGTCATAAATTGAGTGAGAAGGGAAATATAAGGGCAGGGGAGAAAGTTAAACTACCAAAGATTTCAGGGGGAAGATAATTTAACTTAAATCTAGAGCACAAGCAGATGAATCAATAAAGATACTAAAATGAGGTGGAAGAATAAATGCTAATGCATCTATAAAATTATAACCTTCTCTAAACAGTATTAAAAGACAAAGTATATTGAACCAATGTATAATGAAATACAAAATTCTGTAGAATCCCCAGAAAGCAAGATATTCTAGGATGGTTCAAAAGAGAAATGAAGGAATTAGAAGGGAACAAAAGGCAGAATATGATGCCCACACAATAAAAATAATTAGCAAGGTAGAAAACTTTAAACACATAGTGCTAAGCCTCTACAAAAAAGTGGGAGAATAAAAGATTGCGAAAGCAAATATACTGAAGTGAAGAATAATGTGGAAGAAGAGAAAAAAAGACTATTGTTTTTCACTAAAAGAACAGATAATATCAATAGAAGTCAAAGTTATTGATCTCAGACAGGATATATAGAGACAACCTAAGGATCACAGGCATATCAGGAAAGCATGTTAAATCAAAAAACCTGAATAACATAATGCAAGAAATTATAATAGAAAGCTTCTCAGAATTCCTGAATGTAGAAAATAAAATACAAATGGAAAAGAAAGAATTCACTGATTATCTCCATAAAATAAAATAAAACAAGCCCCCAAAAGGCAAAATAAAAACAATACTTAACACTTCAAACTGTATGATGGTTAACTTTTAACTATTTCAATTTCATATGTAAACCTTGGCTCAAAGCACCAGTTGTAAGACACTCTCTTCATTGGTAGAGATTGAGGAAATGGATTAGAAGGAGATTATAGGGGATCTTTTTCTGGCATCATATGTAGGTTTCTGTTACATTGTCCCTATGCAGTTCTGGGTTACAGTCCTAGGGTGAGGAAGAGCACTAATGTACTAGCGTTTATGGCTGCAGGGGATCAGGAAGCCTGTTCCCAGGCCCAGGACAGAGAGGAGTATTTGTCGTTATTCATGAAGAATAAGGGCTCAAATCTTAGTCCAAGGCAGAAAGGAGCATTGATGCTTTCAATTGCAAGAGAGCAGGGGCCCTTAAAAAAAAAGAGAGAGAGAGCAGGTGCCCACGTCACAATTCCAGGGTTAAAAAGAATGAAAATGCTTGTGGTTACAAGAGAATAGGAACTCTGCTCACAGTTCTAGGGTAGAAAAGTCTTTGTCATTGCTGAATAGGCCACAATACAGGCTGGGAGAGCAGTGACTGCATCTCTCCTTAGATCATACCACCTTGGAAGAATCAAAACTTTACAGAGCCCCAGAACTAGCTCTGAAAATAGCAATATGAAAAACCTGAAGTTTGGAATAGTGCTCCTTCCACTCTGGGAGTAGAGTACAATTTTAACATAAAATTACAAGTAAAGATGTAAGCTGTAAAAATGAGTAAACAACATCAATAACAAAAATAACCTGACCAAATAAAGTTACTATGGTCATAGGAAAGATCAAGACAAAACTCAAAAGAAAAGTCAAAATAGCTACATGCAAAGCTTCAAAGAAAAAAAGGTGAATTGGTCACAGCACCTCTACCCCCCTAAGAATTCTTCTACAAGCTCCAAAAGGATTTAAAAAATAAAGTAAGAGAACTAGAAGAAAAATTGGGAAATAAAATGAGGGCAATGCAAGAAATTTATGAAAAAAGAATCAAAGGTTGGTAAAGGAGACACAAAAAATACTGAAGAAAATAATATCTAAAAATACAGAATTGGCCAAATGGGAAATAAGGAACAAAACATTATTGAAGAAAATTATTTCTTAAAAATTACTATAGGGCAGTGATGGACAAACTATGGCCCACGGGCCAGATGCGGGCCCCCTGAAATGTCCTATCCAGCTGACACTTGAGTGAAGTTAAGGAAGTCAAGAGTAAGAGATCAAGAAAGAGTATTGCAGGAACAAGAGAAAGACAGTGAAAGTATCAAGAGTTTAGAAATGGACTGTCACGTGTAAGGAAGAGCCAGTACATCAGTGTCACTGGATCACAGAATATATAGAGAGAAATTAAGTTGCAAAAGACTGGACATGTAGGAGGGAGGCATATTATGAAAGACTTTGAAAGCTAAACAGAGGATTTTATGTTTGATCCTGAAGGCAATAGGAAGCCCTAATTATAAAATAGAGTGGTGATAAGATCAGACTTGAGTTTTAGAAAGATTATTTCAACAGATGAGTAGAATATGGACTGGAATGGGGAGAGGCAGAAAGACCAACCATCAGGCCACAGTCCAAGTATGAGGTGATGAGAGTCTAAACCAGGATGGTGGCAGTCAATCTCAATCAGAGGAGATAAGGGAGCATATATGAGAGAAGATATGAAGTAGAAATGACAAGATTTGACTAATGATTGGCTATAAAAATGGCTGAGAGTATGAAATTGATGATAACACCTGCATGGCAAGCCTAGATAACTGGGAAGATGGGGGTACCAATAGTAATAGAGGAGTCAAACATGCTGCCAGCAATACTTTCAAGAATAACCCAAAACAGATTAAAATGACAATTGGAAATATTTAAGAAAATCATTAAAAATATAGTTGTAGCAATGCTATCATGTGTAGCATAGGGAGTGTCATTGTATTGCTCAGAGGGAAGCAAAGCAGACATCTCTAGTCTCTTTTCTCTTCACGTTTCTCCAAAGGACATTTTAATTCCTGCCAGGAAGGGAAGAAAAGAGATTGGCACTAGAAGTGTATTCACTCTGCTCTTCTCAGAGAGAAGAAGATACTGAGATAGAAATATAACTATATGTTCCTTTAAATTTTATTTGTCTAGGGCAGTGATGGTAAACCTATGACATGGGTGCCAAAGATGGCACACAGAGTGCTCTCTGTGGGCATGAGGCCTCCCTTCTCCCTTTTCCCCAGAGTTCATTATGGGTGGAGCTGCTTCCTCCCCCTCTCTACCATGCCTGAAGATATTTTTTTCATATCACCCATCCTTCCACTCAGGAGGTCAATGGTAGCGCCCTGTGGGTAAGGTGGGCAGCTCAATGGTGGCAGAACTGGAGTGGAGTGGAGAGCTTGGACCATTCCCCTCCCCTTCTTTACACTTGCTGAGGACACTCTTAACTTCAACCCACCTCTCTGCCCAGCAGCCCAATGGGAGTGTGTTCGCCTTCCCCTGTGTGGGGTAAGGGAGGAGCAGGGCATGCCTGGCACTTGGTGGGGGACAGAGCATGGCACTCCATCTGGGGGGTGTGTGGTGGGGGGTGGGACCTGTCATTCTGTTTCTAAAAGGTTTGCCATCACTGGTCTAGAGGAGGCTAAACTCCTGATTGCTGTTCATTAATGAGGAAAGGATGACCTTAAACTTTATATCCAAGTTGACCCCTTTCTCCACAAATACCAATTCCACAATGAGCATATATATCTAATAGCAAAGAAATCTATTTTTATAAGATTTTAGCAAAATAAAAATCAGAAAATGTATAAATAGGTGAATATATACCATACATTGCAGAATAAAGAAGCTCTGTCATTGTGAATGGGATAACTCATTTCAACCAAAAGAAAGATTCTCAGATGTCATCCAAGTGAAAATTCCCTAAAGTCTCTATTGTGACAAGCAACTGCTAGCTCCTGTCATCTTGTTTTCTTCCCATTCTTTTTCTTAAACAACCTGAAGAGGGGTCGGCATCTTCCATTTTCTCTCTCTAATCCAGAAGACAGAAAAGCTCAGAGATTTGAAAAGATCTGGAAAAACTAATGAACATTTCTCTTTCTCCTTCCCTATGCCACAATAGCCCTCATCTATGCATGAAGCATTAATCTCCATGAGTGAGAAGACAGTCCCATACCAATGGGGATTGAGATTCAGGTTACACAATAAAACATAGATAACCCTTAGGCATGGATTACTAACCCCATTTCTATTTTTTTTGGGGGGAGGAGGCAGCACTACCAGGAAAACTTTCCTATAGGTATGAGGAAATATTTTGTTACTTGCTATTTATTAATATTGTTTGAACCTAGCTTTATGTGACTAGAAATTGTCTAACTCAAAGCTTATGAGAGAGGTTAAACTCATCTCAGAGATGCTCCGGGGAAGTTAGAAATGACTCTAAAAAATGCTTTGATTTCCCCCACCCCCAACTCCACGCCAAATATTTATGTTTTGGATTGACTCACCTAATCTTCTTTTGTTCTGGGTCCAATGAAAGCTTGTGGTATGGGTTACTCAGTAGTTTGGTTTTGGGCTTTGCCCTAATTTTTTTGAATGTTTATATTTATCTGCTAATATGCATCTCAAACAAACTCCCCATGTATAATAGTTCATGTGCTGGTACCCTTGTTTGACCTCTATAATGTGAAACTTGACAGAGATTCAGGAAGGAGCAGCATCTTTTATGGTCTCTCCTTTGCTGAAGTTACTTCTTCCTAAAAAAACTTTTTTAGGTTTGGGGGTTTGTTCTCCACTGACATAATAGGTACTTAGAGGATATGAAGGATTCTAAGATGTTGCAGATTTTAAGAGGCACAGAAGTTGAGGAAAAAGGAGAGAAATAGAATGGGTCAGCCTCACATAATGTCTTGAATAAAGCAATGGTCTAAGAATCACGAAACTGCAGGGTCTAATTCTATGTGTCCCATTGATGTAATTGTGTGACATTTAATACTCTGGATACTTTGAATTTAGAAAGCTTTTCCTTACAGTAAGTCTAAATTTCTCTGTATCTCTTTCTTGTGCTCCTAGTTCTGCCCTCAGGGGATAAACAGAATACATCTTTCCTATGGCAGCTTTCCCCTTTCCCATGGCAGCTGCTTAAATATATACAATTAGTTATCATCTATCCTGTATCCTTCTACCACACAGGCACATCTTCTTTTAGTGGAACCATTAAATATTTTATTTGGATCAATTCTCCAACAATATTTTAATTTTAACCACTGTAAGAATAAACAGAAGTCTAAAAGTTTGTTTTCTTATTCACTTTACCCACAGTTGAAGAGCCACAACTTCTGGAACAGCCCATGTGGAAAGAATCGTCAGAATGAAAGCTTTAAAACAAATCAGGATGACTATCAGCTCATTCTTCCAGCTGTGTGAAGCCTCCAAAAGGCAATAAGAATGATATTAAAATTATCTTTTACACTCAGACATGTTGCCAGCAGGGGTGAGTGTCTGACAGTTTGTATTTTTCAGTCCTACTGTTCTCAGGAAAACAGAGTAGGAAGACCAGATAAGCCATCTGAAGGAAAAAAAAAAAAGAAGATGGCAACAGTCAAATTCTTCCTACAGTATAAATTAGGAGGGTCATTCATTTTCAAAACACTCAAGTAATTTGTAAAAAATGACAATACAATAATTTGAGCAATTATCCAGATATTTCTAATAGAAGTTATCTATACATATTTGGTTAAATAATTTTCTCAGTGTCTCAGTAACTGCTTGAATGTGTGTATCTTAGGGAAGGCCAAATTATAGAAGATTCATATCTTCTACATTGTGGTATTAGGTAGTTCATACAATGAATCCAGCCTCAGAACCACCAGGGCTATTCACCCACTTCTCTACAACTAAAGAGAATTTTCTCATCACCCAATCTGGACTAATCAAAGAAGACTCCCAGGTCTTTCAGTCCACCAGCCACAGTACTCCTCTGCTACTTTCTGAACAAACTCAAAGTCCTATTTTTAAAGTCTAGATCTGGCTGTATATCTAAACCTTCCAAAAAAAAAAAAAGGCGTCCTCCAGGGGAAGGTGGGTGGGTTCTAACAAAAGGTAGTCCATATATAACTCACATCAGGGTCTGCCTACTCTCCCTGTGAATAATCCCTAATTTTAAAGAAAGGGAAGGCATCATACAGACATCTTTAGACATATGCTGGAGCCACACATGAAAAAAACAAGGCTGATTCTTGGTGTGAGTTGACCATCTCTGGTCATATCACCAGCTCACCTTGTGGCCCATGTACTAAAAGCAATGATATCTCTCTTAAGAACTCGAAAATCTCCCAGAAGCACATTAAGAAGCCCCCAAGTCCATGGGTAGAGTACTTGGCAATTCAAATTAAGTCAGCAAGCATTAGTTAAGTGCCTGCTGTGTGACAGGCAATATGCTAAATGTTGGGGATACAAAGAAAGGGAGAGGAAAAGAACCCTACCAGTCCCCATTTTCAAGACTCTCAGAATCTAAATGGGGAGACAACATGCAAACTAACAAGGTATACACAGGAAAAACTGGAGATAATATTAGAGGGAGGATCAGAAAAACTTCCTATAGGTCATTGGATTTTAGCCAAGACATTAAAGAAGTTAGGGAAGTCAGGAGTTGGAGATGAGGAGGGAGAGAATTTCAGGCATGGGAAAACAGCCAGTAAAAATGCATCATAGGGAGATGGAATGTTTTGTTCAGGGAACAGCAAGGAGGCCTATGTTACTGAATTGCAGACTATGTGGAGGGGAATAATATTTGAGAAGACTTGGAAGTTAGGAAGGGGCCAAATTACGAAGTACTTTAAAGTCAGGGGTATTTTAGATTTGATCCTGGAGGCAACAGGAACTATTAGATTTTATTGAATAAGGCAGCAGGATGCAGGGTCAGAGTTGGGGTTGCCATGATCAGAATTAGACAAAAAGAAGAGAAAATGCAAGTACAGGAAGCCCATAGCACAATGTGTACAAGAAATAATTTCTCAGTCCTCCATCTTATCTCAGTCTGTGATCAATGATAACTCAAATTCTCTTTTACCAATCACCAGCATCAGACAGCACCTCAATATTGTCTTTTACATGGTTGCTTTCAGTTACTGCCTTGTGGTAGTGATTGGGAGCAGCAAGTTGAGTGGCATTGCCCAGGTTTTTGCACAATTGCTTAATTGTGTCTCATGTTAATGATTTGCTATGTTGTATTTATATGGAAGGAATAATGATTATTCTGACTCTCTATAGCTAGCTTTTATTTTTGTTTTGCCCAAGTTACTGACATTGAGTGCCCAAAATAGAGAAAGAAAAATCTTACTGAGTGATAGCATGTATGAAATGTGTAGATTTTGAACCTTGGCATTTCTTGGAATTGAAATCTGAAATCCAGGAACTAAAGGGTTTATGAACTTGATCTCATACTAAATAAACAAGATGATTTTAATGAGTTTGAGCTTTCCATGAAGCTTTCTCCTACCTGTTCACTGTGATCTCTCCTTTCTCTATATACACACAACAACCACACAATATAGCACTTAATTACTCTTTCTTTCTATCGTTAGTTCTATCCTGTTAATTAAGTTAGTTAGTTCTATCCTGTTAATTAAATTGGAAATTCCTAAAAGTCAGGGACTGTGTTAATAATGCTGTATCCATGACAGACCTTCACACAATGCTCAAGAGATAATGGGTACTATGTAATGAGGGCATGGCCTTTAGAGCATGCAAATCTTCCAAAGGTGGTATGGCAAGCTAGTTTATGAAAATTCATGTTGAAGGGACCTTTTCTGTCCTCATTAAGAACATGGAAAGATAGTTTTACTATTTCCTTTTGGCTTCCAGAGTGATGATGAGAAGCTTTTTAATTGGCTGGCTGGCCAGAATTGAATAAACATGCAAAAGGCTAGGATGAAGAGGTGACTTTTGAGTGAGGAAGAAGTACTCTAGTGGGCTTCTGGGTCTGGTGAGATGTAGAGGCAGTACTAACTACAGATATCATTGCCACTGCCTTATATCTCCACCCTGGCTACCATATGACTGAAAGCACGGTGCTGTGAGTTAATCAAGATTTATTAAATACCTAATATGTGGATACTACAGAGAAAGGCAACACAGTCCCTGCCATTGAGGAGCTTACAATCTAGAAGATAAAGATAGTTCCTGCCCTCTAGAAGCTAATAATTTAATGAAGACAGCACACAAAAGGGATTGTCTGTATTTCTGGCTCCCTTGCGTTTCTGAAGTTAGGCAAATAAGTATCAGAAAATTTATAGATATGTTCATTGGAGCATTTTTGGAGAGAAGAGACAAGTCATTTGAGAACCAAAATCGTATTTATCTTTGCCTTGTTAGCTTTAATAGGATAGAAGAGATACTAGAGGTACAACAAATAAGAGTATATACCAGAGTCTACTGGTAGCCATAGCAATTGACTTGAGGAAGGAACTATCCTATAGGAATGACCTGCTTGATTCAGCCAAGTAATACTGCTCAACTCAAAATCCAAAATAAGGTATCCTGAAATCAAAAACAATGGATGGAATATTTAGTGGTATAAGAGTGGGACTCCATTGATTTACCCCACTATTTAACAGTTGTTATTCTGGTTAGGTAAGAAGATTCATTGATTGAAAATCAGTCAATTGGAACCAAGCATGACAACACCATGCTTTCATAGTCATATGGTAGCTAGGAACAGTGCCTGCATACCTCCTTGAATTAGTAAAATTCATTATGTGAAAGCTTTGATCACATCTTAAAGAATTGTCATAAAAAGGGGGAGTGTTATCAGAACCACCCAGAAATTCTGAGGTTCTAGAAGCAGAGAACCTGGAGCAAGTATGGTGTTTTATCATACCTCGGAGGAGCAAATAGAACCAACCTATGGCAGACAGGAGATATTAAGGAAACTGCAAGAGTCTAAGAACCTAAAACCTGAACTGAGGGAATTCCCAAGAATTAGTATGCCCTTTCCCCAAATTCTCCTCTTATTGTCTGCCTATCCATAGATAATATGAATTAATAGTTCTTTTAATACTTTGGTTGTTGCTATATCTTTTCAGTAAATCTCCATTTGTAAGAAGCTAATTGGTGTTAAATAGTTGATTATATTGAGGAGAAATCAACTGGTCAAACTGATACAGAGGAGGTGTTAATTGACTATTTGATTTTGAAGGGAACATACCAGTTGAGGTTCATGAGGAATAATAAATACTCTTGCTTCTCAAGATTATCCCACTAAAGCTCTGAGGGAAGAACTAGTCTGTCTCTTGGAATCTGACCTGTCCACATGAATATGAATTGGGAAAATGATCTCAGAGCTTTGCACTAAAAATATTCTATAAGGACTTGATAAGTGATAGATAGTATGCATTCACCTTAATGTTTCTTTTTTAAAACCATCTTGTTTAATGCTCCTGTAAGTCTTCATGATGTTTTTCTTTTCCCTAAATGCAATTATTTCCATGCTTGCTCTAGATCAAGTGAGGACCTAAATGGACAGACCACAAAATGGCTGAGTCACATAAGTCATGGGACTGTGGCTAAATCTTCCATGAAATTTGAGGTGACAGACCTTAGTTTTGCCAATAGAAATATGTCTGCCAATAAGGACAAAACTAAATTTAACCAGATGAACTTCAATCCCTGCCCAGAGCAAGCCAGTGGGAGGGAGTTTGGAGGCATGGTAGTAGGCGTGGGGAGAGAAAGAATTCTAGTCTGAGTTCTCTACATTGAAATGTTTGTGCTTGGTCTGGCCTTCAGTGCTTTCTTTAGACCATCAGAAGATTGTCCTGTTTCCCTAGTTGTCCTGATTCACTATTACTCAATCTTTATCTTGATGTCTTTCCTTTCAGATATCTGGGTCCCAGGTAGAGGGAAGAAATAATTATAATTCACAGTTATGTAGTGCTTGAAGGTTTGCAAAGTTTTTCTTATAGCAATCCTATGTGCTCAGTAGTAAGGATTTAGAGAGGTCAAGAGACTTATTCATGATCATACATTTATTAAATATTAGAGCCAGGATTCTAGTCCAGCCACTTCTCCTAACTCTGGGGCCAGAATTATTTCTATTACATCATACTGTCATTCAGAAGAGATTAATAATAATGATAGCTAGCATTTATAGAGCACTTTAAGGTTTTCAAAGTGCTTTCTTTATAAATATTATCTCATTTTATCCTCACAGCAACCCTGGGAGGTAGATGCTATTATCAAACCCATTTGTACATATAAGAAACTGAGGCAGGCAGAGTTTAAGTGATAAGCTAAGGGTCATATAACTAATTAGTTTCTGAACCCACATTTGAACTTAGGTCTTCTGACGCCAGGCTCAATTCTCTATCTGCTCTACTACTCTCCTATTTATATCTAAAAGACATCTCATAGATCATCTAGTCCATACTCATTTTACAGAGGAGGAAACTGAGGACCAGAGAGAGGCCATAACTTGTCCGAGATGGTGGCACTAGTTAAAGGAAAATTCCCATACATATGATCTGCATCCTTCTGATGCTCTTAACAACAAAGATCTCATTTTCAAACTATCTTGAGAAGGTCAACATTGATTCAACTGTGAGAGCTTTATAAGAGAAATTCCTTCTATTTCACCCACTTACTAACTTCTATGCACTATAATTGAAGAGAACTGCCAAATCCAGCATTCTTTTTGGGAAAAAAAAATACTAAATCTATGTTTAAAATCTTCTCTGAAGTCAGATTCTGCCTCACTGGGCCAAACTCTTAACTTCCTTGACTTATACATCAAATCCTATTTTTATCATCCTCAAATAATAAATTTCATCCATTTCTAAATCCCTCTTGAAATATCATATTTATTGTGTATGTTCTACCACAGGTATTACTTTTTAGAGGCCTTTTCCAAAAGACATTTGTGATCTATGTGAGCTTAGTTATTTGATACCACCCTCCTCCATACACATCTGCTTACTGCTGAACGGATTGCCTTTGTTGTAACTTTTTGCTGGACATGACAAGTTATGATGATGTTTGTTGTTTGCTGACATTCACAATTGCCATCTTCTCAACTGTGCTGTCTCTTTCAACCAAAGTGATCTGCTTGTATGACATCGAGTCCAAAAGACCACAAAATATTACCACATTGCTTTCCCTTAATTCTCATGCAAATCATGACAGAATATGGTGCATAAAAATGTTTTTAAGTGAAACATCTGTGTTTGTTGAGGTCACCTCTCATTCCAATGGAACTTGCATGAAGTTCATTTGGGATAGGAAGCACTGGGCTTGCTGACCCTCTCTTGACTTGCTGGGTGGGGAGAAAAGGGACAGAAACCTCGTGGTCCAGGAGTTCTGTTTCTGGAAGGCCCCCAGAAAAGGGATGTTACTGCTTAAGAAGCCTATAGACTTTCCTCCTCCTTCTCTAGACTTCTTAATTCCCTTCACTTATAAATCAAATCCTCTTTTTACCATTCTCAAATAATAAATGTGTTAGACTTTGTATCCTATTGAGGTCCTCAGTGAAAGAACCAAAACATTCAGAGAGCATCCAGAGGAAAATCAACATGATGTTGAAGTAAATTGTTGGAATTAGAGTCAGAAAACATTGGTTTGGAACCTAGCTATAATAGATAATACTAAAAATTCCTTCAAAATCGAATCCAAATAAGCCTATTTTCAGAAAAGGTAGAGGAAGGGTAACTAAGTGGCTCAGTAGGCTTAGAGATGGGAGGTCCTGGGTTCAAATATGGCCTCAGACATTTCCTAGCTGTGTAATTCTGGGCAAGTCACTTAAGCCCCATTGCCTACCCTTACCACCCTTCTTCCTTGCAACAAATGCACAATACTGATTCTAAGACAGAACGTAAAGGTTTAAAAAAAGGTGTCATATACTTAGGTTGGAAAATGGAAGATTAAAAGAATTGTAAAGTCTTTAGAGGGCATCTAGACCAGAGATATTAAACATGCCCATGAACCACTTTTGGCCTATAACACTCCCAAGTGAGATTCAAATGAAATAAAAATATAATTGGGAAATATTTAACAAGTAGATTAAAAACACAATAAAACATAAATAATGTTAACATGTGGTTTTCTAAGTCAATATGAGGATGCTTATGTACTATGGACTTCATTTCTATTTGAGTCTGACACTACTGATCTAGATAAATGATTTCATTTTTTTCTTTGACTATAAAGCCAGTACTCTTTTTGTGTGCCATTTTATTTTTTGTTTCTTTTTTTCTACATGTTTAAGTTTTATATTTCTCCAATTACATGTAAAAACAGTTTCCAACATATTTCAAAGAATATTGAGTCTCAAATTCTCTCCCTCCCTTACCTACCCCCAATTTCCCCTCCTTGAGATAGTAAGAAATTATATAGATTTCACATGTGTAGTTCCATAAAATATTTTTCCATATTATTCCTTTTGTGGAAGGAAACTTGAATAAAAAAATTAAGAAAGAGAAAAAAGTTTGCTTTCTTCTGGATTCAGACTCAATCAGTTCTTTTTTCCTCTGGAAGCTATTGGCATTTTTTTTATCATGAGTCCTTTGGGGTAGCTTTAAATCATTGTATTTCTGAAAATAGCTAAGTTATTCACAGTTGTTCATTGTACAGTCTTTCTGAAATTGTGTACAATGTTCTCCTGGTTCTGTTTATTTCATTCTGTTTCAGTTCATGTAAGTCTTTCCAGGTTTTTCTGAGTTCCTCGTTTGTCATTTTATAGCACTGTATTATAACTTACTTTGCCATTCCCTAAATGATAGGTATCTCTTCACTTTCCAATTCTTTGCCCCACAAAAAGAGCTACTTTAAATATTTTTGTACATATAGGTCCTTCCCATTTTTGTGTTTTTATCTCTTTGGGATACAAACCTAGTAATAGTATTGCTGGGGTCAAAGGATATGTACTCTTTTATGGTCCTTTGGGTGTAAAGTCAAATTGTTGCCTAAAACAAACAAACAAACAAACAAATAAATAAATAAATAAATGAAATCAGTTCACAACTCAATTGTGCATTCATGCCTCAATTTTCCCACATTCCCTCCAAGTTTTGTCATTTTCCTTTTCTGTCATAATAGCCCATCTGATAGATATGGAGTGGTACCTTAGAGTTGTTTTAATTTGCATTTCTCAAAGTAATAGTGATTTAGAGCATTTTTTGCATGTCTCAAGGAAGCTTTAATTTCTTTGAGAATTGCCTGTTCATATCTTTGGACCATTTATCAACTGAGGAATGCCTTGTATTCTTACATATTTTACTCCTTTCTCTATGTATTTGAGAATTAGGCCTTTATTAGAGACTTCTAAAAGTTATACTATTATGATTGCTGTGTATTACCTTCCATTTTATTTCTCCCTGTTTAGTTTCTGACCACTGTCTCCCCCAATTTGCCCTCTTTTATATCAGCCCCATCTCCTCTTATCCCCTTCATCTCTCACTTTTCTGTAAAGTAAAATAGACCTCTATACCTGATTGTCTGTGTATGTTCTTTCCTCATTGAGCCAATTCTGATGAGAATAAAGTTCATGTGCTCCCCTTCCTACTTCTCCCATCTCCCCCTCTACTGTAAAAGCTTTCATTCTCCTTTTATGTGAGATAATTTACTCCATTCTATTTTTTCCTTCTCTTCCTCCCAAAGCATTCCTCTTTTCTATGCCTTAATTTTCTTTATAGCATATTATCATATCTGATTCACACACTTGCCCTCTGTCTATTTATACTCCTAACTGCCCTAATAATGACAGTGCTCTTTGGAGTTACAAGAATCATCTTTCCATGTAGGGATGTATACATTTTAACCTTATTTAATGTCTTTTGATTTCTCTTTCCTGTTTACCTTTTTTTCTTCTCTTGAGTCTTATATTTGAGAGTCATATTTCCTTTTCAACACTAATATTTTCATTGGGAAAGTTTGAAAGTCCTCTATTTCATTGAATAACCATTTTTTCCCTTGAAAGATTATGCTCAGTTTTTCTGGGTAAATGATTCTCAGTTGAAGTCCTAGCTCCTTTCCCTAATGGAATGTCATATTTCAGACCCTCTCATTCTCTAATGTAGAAGCTACTTTAATCTTATGTTATCCTGACTATGGTTCCACAATATTTGAATTGTTTCTTTTTGGCTACTTAGAACATTTTCTCCTTGACTAGAGAGTTCTGAATTTGGCTATAATATTGCTGGGAAATATCTTTTGGGATCTCTTTCAGGAGGTAATTAGTGGAGTCTTTCAATTTCTACTTTGCAATCTTGTTCTAAAATATCAGGGCAGTTTTTCTTTATAATTTCTTGAAAGGTAATATCTAACAAAGAATGCTATTAGCATTCAATCGGATCAAAGCATACTGTCTTTCACATTCATTTATTTAAGGTTTTATTTTGAGGTTTTGAGTTTATATGAGTATTCTCTTACAACAGTGACCAATACAGAAGTATGTTTTACATGACAATATATGTATAATTCAGATTGAATTGCTTACCATCTTTGAGAGGGAGGAGAGAAGAAAGAGAGGGAGACAATTTGGATCTTATGATTTTGGAAAATGTGTGCCAAAAATTGTTATTACATGTAATTAGAAAAATGAAATATTTCTGAATTTAAAAAATAATAAAAATTTAAAAAGAAAGTATCTAAGCTTTTTGTTTTATCATGGCTTTCAGATAGTCCAAAACTTCTTAGATTATTGTGCCTGGATTTATTTTCTACATCAGTTGTTTTTCCAATGACATATTTCACATTTTCTTCTTTTTTTTCATTCTTTTTACTTTTTTTATTGTTTCTTGATGTCTCATAGAATTATTAGCTTCCATGTGTCCGGTTCTAATTTTTAAGACATAAATTTTCTTGAGTTAACTTTTGTGCCTACTTTTCCTTTTGGCCAGTTCTATTTTGTAAAGAGTTCTTTTCTTCAGTGAATTTATGTACCTCTTTTTCCATATGGCCAATTCTTCCTTTTAAGAACTTCTCTTCAGTGCATTTTCATAAATCTTTTTTTCATGTGTCCAGTTCCAGTTTTTAAGAGGTCCTTTTCTTCATTGGATTTTTCTGCTTCTTTTACTAATTGGCTATTCTGTTTTTCAAGGCATTAATTTCTTCAGTATTGTTTTTTGTGCCTCCTTTACCAAGTTGTTGATTATTTTTTTCATGATTTTCCTATACCACTCTCATTTCTTTTCCCAATTTTTCTTCTGCCTCTCTTATATGATTTAAAAAATTCTTTTTGAGTTCCTCCACTAATTCTTCTTGAGCTTGAAAGCAATTCATACTTTTCTTGGAGGCTTTGGATGGAGTAGGATTGACTTTGTCATCTTCCTCTGAGTTTGTGTTTTGATCTTCCCTGTCACCAAAATAACTTTCAATGTGGAGTTTCTTTTCTTTTCTTTTTCTTTTTTTTCTTTCTTTTTTTTTTTTGCTATTTGCTCATTTTCCAGTTTGTTTCTTTTCTTTTAATTTAAAGAAACTGTTAAAGTTGGATGCTGAAACTGAGGTGAAGGAGGCACTACTCTAAGCTTCTGGTCCTTTGTGTAGTTGCCTTCAGAGCTGGCTCTAGAAATCTATACATTTTTAATTCTTCCAAGATGGTATTATGGAAGGAAATGTGTGTTTAATACTCTTCTGACCTGTGTTCTAGTTTGTGAATAATCATAAGCATTCTTTTATCCATTAGAACTATATCCAGGGTCCCCTGCTCCCCTGTGCTTGCAAGCACTGGTGTGTACTAGTGCTCTTCCTCACCCTGAAACCTCGTTCCCAAACTTCTACCTGGATTTGCATATGGATAATACAACAAGAGTCTTGCACCCAAATCCAGCAAAGGGATCCCTCCATCTCCTTCTAAAAAATTGTCCAACCCCCTTCCTCCCCATCCCCACTCCCCCACCAATCCTAGCATACTCTCTGTGGCTGAGAGCTCTGGAAACCTTTGCTACTTCTTCAATTGCACCCAGGATCTGTTGTTGAGTTTCAGCTCATGCTGGCATTGCTTTGTGCTCTACCTCTACTCTCATGCACTAGTTACCTCCTGCTGCCCTTCTAATTTTTTTTTTAGCTGAAAAACTAAGTCACACTATCTTTTTCATGGGTTATCCTGCTCCAGAATTTGTCCTGAGGTGTTATAATTTTGGGGGGAATAATTTGATAGAGATCAGATGGGTCCATGTATTTTACTGCCATTTTTGCTCTTCCCTGCCCTCCCCAAGGTCTTCATTTTTGAGATAAGAAACTACTTTGGTATTACCAGAGCCATAACTTTAAGTCAGTTTTCCTGTGGTCCTACAAATACTAAGTGGCAGAATCCAGGATTCATACCTCTTCTCTCCAAAACTAGCATTCTTTAAATTATATCTAATATATATTTTCAGTAATTTGAAGGTCTGTTGTTTGGAAAGGAATACGTTTGTTGTGTTGTTGCTCCAAAGGGGCAGAAGTAGGATCAGTGAGTGGAAATTATGGATCGATAGACTTCAGGCCAATATAGGCCATTCAGAACAACTGAAATTCCCTTCCCTTCCCTTACTCCCATTCCCAAATAGAATGAACTGTCCACTGAGGCGATGAACTCCTCATATAGTGAAAATATTTAAGCAGAGGTTATATGCTTATCCATAAAGGATGCTCTAGAAAATATTTTTATATCAGGTGGTCTCTTCCAACTCAAAGCTTTTAGGGTTTATGATTCAAAGAGCATTTTTTTTTCTGGGAGGTCCCTTGGCAGGCATTAGTCTAGTTTCCTTAAAGTCTTGGTCAATCTTCTTTCCATGATGACATGGTGTATTCACTATAAGAATGTTGGTCCTAGAATCAGGAAGACTTGAGTACAAATTCAGTCTCAGAAACTTATGAGCCATGTGACCCTGGTCAACTCACTTTAACCTCTCTGTATCTTGGTTCCCTCATTTGTAAATTTGGGGATAGTTAGCCTATACATATTCAGAGTTGCTTTGAGGCTAAGATGAGATATTCATGAAGTGCTTTGGAATCCTTAAAGCACCACATAAATGCTAGTTGTGGTGATGATGGTTATATTTTTATTGACAATTTTGTGTTAATCAAGTTATCTTTTTCAATCACCCCTGGTGATTTGATTTGTTGATGTAGAAATGAGAAGGAATGGGTAAGAGATCAGATAGAAACCCCTTACTTGGTTTCAATCTGGCTGTTTATAAGCTAACATCCAGGATGTCTATGAATGAGATAGCTTAACACTTTCTGGTTGCTCAGGAGTAAGTAGCCACAAAATTGCCAAGTTGGCCAGCTACCAAACCAGCACTTGACAGCTGTATACATGGCTAATACACTGAACAACTGTGGTCTATGGAAAACAGGATGCTTGATCATCTTCAGTGAATGAAAACAATAATGAAATCAAAAGTACCATTGCACAGGGAAAGAGTGTTTACATTTACTGTCCTATGGGCTCCATTCACAATCTCTATGATTCCCTAGATCAAGGCTCCCTTCATTGGCCTCCACTCTCCTAACTGTGAGAAAATCTTGGAATGTAAGCTCCTTGAAGGTAGGAACTGCCTCATTTTTCTGTTAGAATCCTCCACACCTACCACAGTATCTAGTAAACAGTAAGCACTTAATTCAGGCTTGTTGATTTATTGATTGACTTTGATTACAATTTGATCAATCCTCACCAGTCTCCTTTTCATCTTAGTGCTCCAAGATATTTGTCTCACTGAATAGTTCTTTCAACTAATTGTAGGAGTTCAGCAATAGATAGAAAACTACTATAAAAGGAGGCTCAATGACATGGGGCTGGAATGAAAACACCCAAGAGACAATCTGGGCTCAGCTGTGTTTAGAATGCTCTCTGAAAAAAATTCATTCACAAAATTTTAGGTCACAGATGACTGAGTGAGTGTGACACCCACATTCTTTATTGAAAAACATGACTCAGTTGTTTTAGTGAAGCCACGCACATGAAGGGGAGAAGGAATGCATGTGGGAAGAAATGTTCCTCTCATATAGACACCATTCACAAAGGTCCCTGGGCAGTCTTCCAGATGGTGTGCTTTGTTTTTGTATGTCTTGTCTGCATCCCATTGAGAAACCACACTAGATGCTATAGGTCTGTAGGGAGTCAAGTGTTGGCCTGCTTTCCCTTGGCACTGATTCTCCTTGTGAGTACACTTTACTCAATGAGGCATTAATCTCTCATTTCACAGATTTGCCCAAAGGAAGGACCACTATTGAAAAAGCCCAAGCTTCAAGCCCAAATCATTAAACAAACATCAAGTATTTATTAATCACCAGGCATGTATAAAGTGCTAGGGTTAAAAAGACAAATAATGAAACAATCCCTACTTTCAAGGAGCTTGTATTTTATTAGAGGAGACAACAGTTTAATATACATGTTCATGTTGAATAAATATAGAAAGATTAAATACAAGATAAAATGGGAAAGGTGATAATGAAAATCAGGAAAGGCTTCAGGTAGAAGGTGGTACTTGAGATACACATCAAAGGAAAAGAACCACAGCTAACATTTTTTCGCCATCTTCAAATACTCAAAGGGCTCTTCAGTGGAAGAAGAATTGAATTACTCTCTTGGGTCTAATGGGAAGAACTAGGAACAAAAGAAAGCTACAAAGAAGCAAAATTAACCCTGAAATAAGGGTTAGCAATTTGAGCAATCCAAAGATTGGAATGGACTCCCTTTCATCAGGGACCTTCAGGGAAAGGATGACTGCTTCACATCTGAGTGATTATGGACAAGTAATTTAACTTTTCTGTGTTCCAGTTCCCTCATTTGTAAAAATTTGTAAAAATTTTGGGATTGAATTAGTGACTGCCAAGATTCCCTTCTATTCCTAAAATCTATAATCCAATTTGTGAGATGTTGTAGGAGTTCTTTTCAGACATGGGTGTGATGTCCCTTTCAACTCTTAAATTCTGTGATTCAGTAGTAGAGAGATAGGAGACAGGCACGCTATAGTTGAAAGAGTGTAGATTTGTAGTGTGAGGACCAGGACCTGTCACTTACCACCTTTATGACATTGGGAAAGTTATTTAAGCTCTGGGGCATTCCATTTCCTCATCTACAAAATATGATGTTTGGAGTAGGTGATGTCTAAAGTCCCTTTCAATTCTAAATCTCTTCCTGTATTTTGTCCATATTTCTAAAGAGCTTGCTGATATGAGGTGGGAACAAAATGTGATTAACATTTGATTAGCCAAACTAAGCATTTTAACCTTTTTCCAAAATGTTTCTCTTGGGTTGTTGAATTTGGAAGCTGTCTCAGTAGTCATTTAACATAAGCCATACTTGAGTGAAAAACAATCTATATCACACTCCCTCAGTCTTTACTTCAAAACCTCAAGTGAGGATTAGAGATCATTCCCTATTCCCTAGCCAACCTTTCCACTTTTTGTCTAGCCCTAACATCCAGATAAGTCTGCCTCTTTGCATCTTCTATCCATTGCTCCTAATTCCATTCATGTTAATAACTGTTAACTTGGGACAGAAATGGTTCTTAAAGACCCAAAGCTGAAAAGTCTTCCTTTTGGAAATATCACTGGCTCAAAGGTGGGTCAAAATCCAAATCCTTTAGTTTAACATGCTCCACCATCTTGTGCAAGAGATAGTATGCTACTGGTTTCCCGGTACATCCCTAGAAAAAGCCCTAGTCCTGACATCAAGTGTGAGATTTTAGCTTTCTCACCCAAGCAGTGGGATTATATTTATACTGGCCCAGCTGAGAGTTCAGGAAAGTGGAAAAGAGAAGAAAGATCAACAAAATCTTCACCTATAACCATTGACAGACTAGACTGGAGAATCAGCCTCACTCTATTTGCTTTCATAGTCTAGATATGAACATATAATTTACTCCCCAGATATCTGTTTCTGTGATCACTGTATCTGGAACTTTTCTCTTTAGCCTGGCCTAGATAACAATCTATTTGACCACACCCTACCTCCTGACTACTAAGGGTCTCTGTCAAAGGATAGCTAAGCCTTCCTGTGTTCGGAAGAAGACTGGGCACCAGCTGGATAGAGATCACTTGCCAACATGTGTTGCTATTAACTGAGTACATACCCCACTGAACCCACAAATATGTACATGCAAAATGGGCGGCTGTGCCCCCAAATGCCCTTAGAATGTGTAGTCAGGCTATTCTTGTGTTCAGAGAGGGGAAAAATAAAAAGACTTGGCTGGGGGCAAGTATGTGTTTTTCGGAAGTAGAACTATTTGCACAGTGTTCAGTGTGCAGACACAACCCGCTGCACCTCTGCTGAAATGTGTCTGGAGCAGCCTTCCAAGATGATTAATATCAGAAGCATTTTTCACTAGGGTCTGTCATCCAAGAGAACATGCAAACAAAAGAAACAGACCGAGGCCAGAAAGCACCCGAGCACTGCCTGCGCACGGTAACACATGCATCCCTTTGGTCAGCTTGCGTCAAGGCAGTCAGAACTGTCTGTTTAGGGAAGCTCCCCTAAGAGTCTGGGCTCTTTGAGAGGCTCATCCGAAGATGTCAAACCCTTAAACCTTTTGAGGATTTCCTTCCAAAGACAGAATTTGCCTGTTTGTGAAATTTTAAGTCCAGAATGAGAAGATGAGTTTATTGAGTTAGAAGGTTTGTTTTTTCTAATCTTTCATTTCTGAATTGATGAGTGAAAAGCTTCGCATTGAAAGTTACTGATAAACACATGAATAAATAAAACTCAATTTCCAATATGTAGGGTAAGTAGATTTTGAGTCAGGCTAGAGTTGCTTAAATCCTTTAGATTGGAAATTTAGAGCTGGAAGGGGCCTTAAACACCTTCTAGCCTAACCCCCTCATTTTGCAGATGAGAAAAAATGGTCCCAGAAAGATTAAAGGACTTGCCCAAGATGGTACAGGTAGTAAGAGACAGTCTTCTAACTCCAAATCCAGTTGCCTTTTCCATCCTACTGAGTTATAACTCTCCAAGACTTCGTGAAAGTGTGTCTACCTTAAAGAACTATTGAATTATTGAAAATATCAAACATGGATTAATCAAGGTTCAGGAAAGAAGCTACAAAGCATGGGATGTCCTATACTAAGTGAGGTGGTAGATAGACTATTTGAGAGTAGTTGTTCCTTCATTCTCTCCTTTCCTGCTCCACTACTACTCTCTGTTCTTTGCTTCATATTTTGTCTTTCTCAGTAATTCAGTTGCTATTACTGAAACATTTAAAAAAAGATTAATTTTTCTAATCCACCCCCAACAGTGCCTACCACTGTATTTTAGGCATAATGGATGACTAATCATTATTGAATTGAACTGAATTGAACAATGAGGAACATCACAAATTTGACTTATCTCCATTTGTACCCCTAAGATTCTACCAGCCAAAGGCAATACATAATGAAATGATCCAGTTATTCCATGGTATTGGCCCATGTAGGAACTCTCTCTTATGAGTACTCTTATAAATTCTAGATGTTGATTCTGTTCTCCTTTAACCTGCCTTTCTAGATTTGTTGACTCCTACTCCAAAACTGAACTACTTACTGTTATTCCTTGGTCTCATTCTGCCTTTTCTTTTCTTTGGACATTCTTTGCCCCATGCCTGGAAAATTCTCTAGCACTAGATCTGTACCTTTCCCTTTCTTTAAGGCTTATGTCAGGCATAACATCACCTCTTTCATGGCTCTTTCCATTAACCCCTTCCTCCATTATAAATGAGTTCTACCTTCTCCAAGTTCCTGGGATATTTGGTTCTGTTGGACCTGTTCTTTGTAGTTCTTGTTGTTCAGTCATTTTTCAAATGTGAGTCCATTTGGGGTTTTCTTGGCAAAGATATTAGAGTGGTTTGCCATTTCCTTCTCCAGCTCTTTACAGATGAGGAAACTGAGACAAACAGGATTAAGTGACTTACATAGAGTCATAAAGGTAATACTAGTACCTGTGACCAGATTTGAACTCAGGAAGAAGAGGCTTCCTGAATCCATTCCCAACCATGAGGCCACTTAGTTTCCCAATATACTTTGGTGTTTACTATATTATAATTTTCATAAAAGTTATTTGTATATTGATTTCATCCATGTTATAAGATAATAAATTCCTTAAGGATGGGAGAATATTTTTTCCTCTTTAAATCCTTAGAAATTTACAAAGCATCAAATATTTAAAGCTAGAAGGGTTCTTTGGTATCATCTAACATAATCTCTTCATTTTGCAGATGAGGAAAATGATCCAGAGAGTTTGAATAACTTACCCAGGGTCACACAGGTATTGAATGACAAAACTAGGATTTGAACCCAAGTATGGTGATTCCAAATCTAGCCTCTGTCTGCTACATCACATGAATTTCATTGATAGTCTCATATTTTGAAAATAGAATAGTGAATAGTTTTCTCTCAAAACATTTATGCTTCTGGAATTAATTCTTCTTCTGGGTTCAGGGAAGAATGACTTGGCTGATGTTTAATCTGCCATTCACAAAAATATATTTAGAAGAAAAAATACCACATTTATTTGATGATATGATATGGCAGGCAAATAAAGGTCCAGGCAGTCAGGGCAGGTGGCAGTCTTGCATTCTGTACCATAACTAGACAGTAGGATTTGCCAGTTAAATGTGCAAAGGACCAGTAAAGAGGATTTTTAAAAATCAGAAAAGAAAAATAGCATAAAGCTGTGTACTACATTTCTTTTGGAATGCTCATAATCCTATTGATTTTTCAAAGATTTTCTCCATATTTGAGATATATTCTGTACTAAAATCTATTGGAATCATTAGGATGGCCAAGATGTCTAAAATTTTCTACTTTCCCCCCAATGAATTCTAGTTATTTTTATTATATTTCACATTTTGAGAAACCTGATGATGAAATGGGAAAGAAAGAATGCTATACAGAATTGGATGAGATAGTGGTTCTAATCTCATATGACACTAGGACATGCCAATTAATCTCAATTTCTAATCTGGAGAATGGTGTAATAAGAAGAGTAATAAGAGCTCTTGTTGCTACTGTGAAAGGGAATTTTATTCCCTTTGTCTATTTTAAGTTAATCAGTCAAGAACTTGAACTACCCTGACTTAACACTTAGTAAATCACTAACAAAGAAAGTTCATGCCCTAATAGGCCACAAGCACTATCTCCCCTTCTCTCCCCCTAAGACCCCGGTGCTAGGCAAATTGAAAGGCTGTGATTGGTTCCTGAGATATGATGAGGAGAGCTGATGGGAGAACACTGTATATAAGCAGGAGCCTGAGAGAGATTCTCTTTCTTCATTCTTGAATTCTGGAGTCTTCAGTCTTGGCAGTTCTTAGTCTCAGGAGCACAAGCTCTGGTGGGATTCTTGGTGGTCTTGGCCTCATGCGTGCTGAAGGTTCTTGGAGGTTTTCGGCGTCTTTTGGTTCTTCAGATTTTGGCTTCCTGATCTGGACTTTGGATTCTGGTGAAGATTCGGCTTCCTACATTGGAGACTGGGACTGAAGAAGGAAGCTTCTCTGGTGAGACTCTTGTCTTCTTGGCATGAGAGATTGCCTTTTGTGACAGCCTCCTCAGAGTCGGTTTTTTGTTGTTGCAATGCCTGACTGGAGACACTCTCATGGACTGGTGAGATTTGCATTCATAGTCTGGAGTCACTAGGTTAGGACTTAGGATATTTTTAGCTAGGCGATATTTTCTACCTCCTTCCTATATTTCCCACTTTAATATCTCTACCTTGCTGTAAATAAAGCTACTAAACAGCCTACTGACTCATAGTTTAACTTTAATTTTTATAAATGGTGACCACAACAACCTTTTATAACTCAGAAATTTAGTCAAATCATTTTTAACCCTTACACTATTTCACACAGTTGTAGTGAATGTAGAATGGGATGATGTATGCACACCATATACTCTTCCATTCAGTGATGTGGCCTCCTAGCTGGTCCATAAATAAGACTCTCTATTTCTCTATTCCAAGCATTTTCTCTGGCTGTTCCCTATGCTTAGAGAACCCTCCTTCCTCAGCTACACCCACTGATTTTCTAGCTTCCTTTAAATCCCAACTAAAATCCTATCTTTTACAGGAAGTCTTGCCCAATGCTTCTTAACTCTAGTGTTTTCCCTCCATTAGTGATATCCTGTTTATCCTATATATAGGTTATTTGTATGTGTTTCTTTCCATGTTTCCTCCACCATTATTGAATTATAAGCTCTTTGAGGGAAGGGACTACCTTTTAGTGTTTTATTTTATTTTGTTTTGCAACCCTAGTATTTGGCATAGTGTCTGACACATTTATTATTATTCAAACTTTTCAGTTGTGTCCAACTCTTTGTGAGTCCATTTGGAGTTTCTCTTGGCAAAGATATTGGAATGGTTTTCCATTTCCTTCTCCAGTTCATTTTATGGTTAAGGAAATGGAGGCAAAGAGGGTTAAGTGACTTCCCCAGCTTTACACAGCTAGTGTCTCAGAACAGATTTGAACTCAGATCTTCCTGACTACAGGCCCAGTATTCTATCTACTGAGCCACCTAGCTGCCAAGCAGGCACATAGCAAGCATTTAATAAATGTTGATTGATTGATTGAAAGTTTATATACATATATATCAACTTTCACTATATATATATATATATAGTGACCTAAAAGTCTTAGTGTGTTTAGACTATTGGGACACCCTATATAAATGATAGTGTATGTTATCTGCTTCATTGGCTAACAAAATAGCCTTCTCACCATCTTCCAATGCATCAATTGAGGATATTTAGAATTATAAAATAATTAAGATCCTCAAAACTGGGAGGGACTTCATACTTCATAAGTCATCTCATTTAAGCTCCTCATGTTATAGGTAAAGAAAAAAAGACCCAAAAAGGTAAAATGACTTAGCTACACAACAGTAAGATTTTTTTTGAAATCCTCAATATTTGGCCTCTTCTTCCACTTATGTCTTTAAGCAGTTATGTATTGGATAATGACAGAGGCTAACCATTTTCGATTCCTTTATTAGTCCACTGTTTCAAACTACAGGCTAAAGTCACTCCATTCACAGATACTCAAACAATCTCACTGTTATTACAGATATTAAGATATGGGCTAAGTTCAGGAACCCTCCCATGATACGGCAATTATGTCAGATGGAGGGCATTTTCCCTCAATTTCATTGGGAAAAAAAGCTGGATGTCTAATTCTTAAATCAACAATAGTAAGTTCCAGTGGGGGTACAGAAAATCAAATAGAAGATACTTGTTCTCAGCATAAAATTATGTATTTAAGAATTAACTTATCATATTTCACAGTACACTGTAAACTTAGAGGGGAAGAGAAAAAAAAGAATCATGGACCATTCTAATTACTCTCATTTCATTATGCAGGATGAAATGGGGGAGGGGCTTTCCAGGGCAATTAATCAAGTCAGAACAAAAGGAAATGGACTTTGGACACTTAGTTTGGTGAAGCATATGGGGAACTCGCTACTGCCCCAAACAAAACCATCTCATCAGTCTCATAGAAAAGTTCTCACTTAGGAATTAATGGAATCACAAGGTTATCCAAAATAAAAGACTTAAGGAAAACAGCAGGATTTATCTGGCTTTGTATTCCTCAAGTTTTGGCCTGGATTCTTAGGGGTAACAAGACACTTGCTAGTTTGTCCAGTGTGTTGTGCACAAACTGTCTAAGTCTGGTGTTTTTCACAGACTAATATGTTTCTCTTCCCGGACACAAGATTCCTCCACTCAGGCTCCATCCATATCACCACCAGTTTCAAAGGAATTGGTGTAATGCAGTCCTTACTATCTGAGCTCATATCTATTACAAAAATCAGGCTGCATGTTTTTCCAGGTGCTACCATCTTGGAAACAAGGCACAAGGGGACCAAAAAATGTGCTTCAGAACTAAATGTGAAAACCTCCAATTAGTTTTTTTAAAATTCCAGTTATTGCAAGCTGCTTTGGCTAAATGTCAGTATGCTTTAAGTGACTTCCAACCCTGCATATTCACTGCTCCAGCATGAGTGCCCATGTGTCATTTTGAAAATACTCAAAAATAGGATCATCAAATTAAATTTCTAGTTGGCATTGTCATCTCCCCTCCTCTTTCTTTTTTCCCCTCATTTGAGTGTTAAATTAGGCAATGGCTGCTGATGGTCAATGAAATGAATCCAGCAAATAAAAAAATGGTGAATATTCTAACTGTCCCTAAGCTTCTGAAACCCGACCAGGAAAAACAACCCTGAATGAAACACCACTTGGTGACTGCTTCCAGGTCTATCTGCCCTTCTTAGTAAGTGTGGCATCTCTCACCAATTCCACTCCTTCCCCCCTATCCCTCTGCCCTAAACAAGAAGGAGAAGAAAGAATAACTCTCCTACTGCTGTTGCTGCTGAACATCATGTTATTCTGATTTTTTTAAACCATTTTTGCCGAGTTAGTCATATGTCTGAAAATGCATACAGTATCCACTTGAGCAAGAGTGTGACTCAAACATCTCCCTACATATTTGCAAAAGAACTTTGGCATCCACTGTCTCTGAGGAGGCTGGTGGGATTGAGACAAGACCAAATAGTGACAAGATGCCTCCATGACCATGAAGGCCACTCCTTTAGGTCAAGGCTGAGCAGATCTGAAGGGAGGGGTGGACCATGAAATACGAGATAAAGTGAAAGCACGCTGAAATTTTGGCTCTTTTAGCTGATGGAAAAAATAAAGCAAAACTAATGGAGTCAAATCAGGGACACTGCCAAGTCTTGCCTCCTCTTCTTTCACAGAAACTTTTGGATCTACCCCTATCTCTTCAATCCCACAGCCAAAACCACGCTCTGTGAGTTAGTAGTCATCCTTTCTCTAGAATACTGAAAAATGTTCTCATCTACCTCCCCTTGATTTAGGATGGCATCTCTATTCCAAACACTGCCATTCTTCTCCCAATGCTTATTTCTGTGCCACTCCCATCATGTGGCACACACCTGTGTCATGCATGCTCTTCATTTCTTTTCCAAACTTAACTACCTAGAAGTCATCATGTTTCTTCAACTAATATTCTCTCTCTCTCTCCTCTCTCCTCTCTCGTCTCCTCTCTCCTCTTTTGTCCTCTCTCTCATCCTCTCCCTTTCTCTCCCTCTGCTACTATACCCATTTATATGATCATAGGATCTTTAACCTAGAACTTGGAAGGGACTTCAGAGACCATTATTTCCAGTCCCCTCATTTTATGAGAAAATTAATGCCTAAAGGTTTTCCACTTTACATGGAAAGTTATCAATCCCAATCAGAGTAACTGCTCCCTTCAGATAATCAGTCACAAGATGGTTTAGTCTCCCAGGATGGCTATAAACAGCAGATTAACTTTACTGTAAAGGCAAAGTGGTACAAAGGCGAGGGCACAAGAACTGGGTTCTGAAGACCTGTGTTCAAATGCTACTTTTGGTACTTATCTATCAAGTGTGACTTTGAGCAAACCAATGAACTAATCTGGGCTTTAGCTTCTTCAGTGTACAATGAGGGGGTTTGACTAAATGGTATCTTATTCCCTTGCATGATTAAATCTATGATCCTAAGATCAGTTTAACTGAAGATTCTCTGAAGTTACTACTACAGAATTAAGTTGCTTCTGAAGAGTTCATTCCAGTAATCACAAGATTATTCTTTTAGTCATTTCCCCCCAACATATTCATCAAACTCTTTCCTCTTCCTTTTGTTTAGGCTGACTCCTAATGTAGATATTATTTAGATATTGAAATATCTGAAACAGAAGAATTTGCAATTGAGAAACATTCCATGTTAGATTTAAAATTCTTTTAGGAACATGGATTTAACATTGGAAGGGATCTTAGAAGTCACCTTATCCAATCTTCTTATACTAATGAGGAAACTGAAACTCAAAAAGATTAAGTGACTTGTCTAAGGCCACACAGCTAGTATGTAACAGAGATGAGTTTTGAATTCAGGTACTATGTCTCTAAATTTAGTACTCTCTTTCTTTTTCATGGTACCATGCTTCTTTGCAAAGAGGTGACCTATGACAATGTATCTTTTTAGTCCTTGCCCTTAGCACAGTGTCTTTTACATTCATAATGCTTAATTAATATTTGTTGTGAATGAATATATAGCACTTAAACCCCTTCATGAGAGTTCCAGGAAGGAGAAAGTGCCCCAGGAACTTGAGACTCTGGATAATTGTTATAAGAAGTAGAGAAAGCTAGGATGAGGAATTTGGGAACAAAGAATAGATATAAGATAATAGTAGGATTTCAGGCAATGGCTCTGAGCTCACTGCTGCCTGCTCAGTCCTCCTTTCCTTGATGGATGGAATTGTGATAATGAAGCAGTTTACAATCTGTACAGCGACCCCTTTGATCTTGCCCAGTATTTAAGGGCCATAATTAGCTGCATTAAATGTAACAAAAGGGAAAGACAACTGAAATTTGGGGACTAGAACTGGGGCATCTGGAATGGATATTAATAATTGGTACTACATTGGGAAAGACCAGCAACACACTCATTCCAAGTTTTCACATTGGCAAGGAAGGTCCCACATGTGGAGAAACCTATCTATGGTGAGAGGTGTCATTTGGTGTGGCTCCAAGGGAGGCAAAATAGACATCTCTAACTTCTCTTCCTATCCTTCCCCAAGAGGAACTTTCATTCCTGTCAGGAAGCAGAAAGTTGGGACATCAGAGAGAATGGGTATTGGATGTTGAAGGGAAGAGTTATATCTGTCTATTCCCTTCAGTATTATTCATCTAAGATATATGATTAAGTACAGTCTAATCTTTTATAGCCTTGTCATTATTATTATTGGAGAAAAGAAGGATCCTAAGCTATAAATCCAATGCTTGACCCTTTCCCACCAAATACCAGTCCACAATGACTACACACAGCAAATAGCAATGATAATCCATTTGTCCACTTCACTATCCAAACAGAAACCAGAAAAGTTACATATAGCAGAATATATTTTAGATAAAGTAACATGAAGGACCTCTTTCAGTGGGCAACAAATAACTCATTTGAACTAACAGAGAGGATATTGGTTCTCACCCAAGGGCAAACTCTCCAAAGTCTCTAATGTAGCAAACTGAGAATAAGAACATGGAGGCCAGCTTCTCTCATGGTTTTCTATAGCAAACTAAAGTGGTGTTGGCCTCTTCTATCTTCCTTCTCAAAACTGGGAACCAGAAGAAACCAAAGGAACTTGCCATATGAAGCTTCCTGAAGAGAACAGGAAGCTAGATGAGTACCCAAATGGGACTAGCTGAGAAATGAAGCTTTCTCAGCTCTGAACAACTCTACCCCACCCCTCAGAGAATCCCATACCAAAGGGCTTTAGGATTGGGGTTCCACATTGAATCAATGGAAGTTCTTCTAGTGGAGAAGTTTTGTTCTTTGCTTTTTGTTGTTTTTTTTTAACCCTTACCTTCCATCTTAGAATCAGTACTGTGTAATATCAATGTTTGTATCAATACTTACCCAGAATCAAACAGCTAGGAAATGTCTGAGGTCAAATTTGAACCCAGGACCTCCTGTCTCTGGGCTTGGCTCTCAATCCACTGAGCCACCCAACTGCCCCCTGGAGAAGTTTTTAAGTGGTAAAACTCAGAATGAAAACCCCACCTATGTTTATCTGAGTGTCAGGAAACTGACCTCCCAGGCTTCTGCCCTACCTGTAGGGTGAGGGATTGGTTCTAGGTATTGGTTCTGGGAAAAACTGGCTAAGAATACACATGCTAGGTGCATTGATATGAATGTACCATAACTTATTTTTTCCATTTCAATGAAAACCTCTAATAGGGTGTATACTTCTGAGTAACCTTCAGTGAAACACTAAGGAATAGAAGACAGGGACCAGTGGTTTTATCGGATGCTATCATAAACTCCTAAATATCAGAAGTCACCCTAAAAACTTCTCCCCTTGCTACTTTACCCACTCAAAGATTCATTAGATTATAGATCTAGAACTAGGACCTCAGTGGTTATCTGGTCTAACTTTCAGTTTACAGAAGGAAACTGAGGTTCAGGGAGATTCCACCTTGAAGCTATAAGCTTTGATTAGATGGTGCAGTCACAATCCCTAAACTACCCTAAGAACAAACCACCATCCTTGAAGGGATGAACCTAATTAGTATGTGATATTCAGCTGCTTTGAGAGCCTAAGGTAGACACAAGGAGCTTGGTAGTTACCCCACAGTGCTGTCTAGTGCTGGGAGGTACAAATTAATGAATTAATAAGTTTGGTCTCATCCACACCAAAGCACACCACACAAAGCTGTCTGATTGATTCTGTAATTTTGATGGTTGGTTCTTTGTTACATTGCGAGCCTATTTCTAACATGGCTAATCCCAGGAATATTTGTCATGTATAGTATTTCCCTTCTACTTAATTGCATGAAATTGAGGTTATTTTCCTACCCAGCATATTATTTTACATTTCCCAGATTGAATCTCGTTCGGGTTTTCCATCATAATTTCAACTTCTTTATGTTACCTTTCTTTCAGGCAATGGTGTGCTAGAACCAGCTCACACTGACTCAGGAGAGCCAATTGTTAAATTTTCAGTGTGAGAATTTACATCTCAGAAATCAGCAGATCCTACCATTTGACTTATTATTTTGTTGATTGTCTAGGCTTAGTAAGATTATAAAGAAAATGTTAATACAAATTAAACTGAAAAATGTATTGTGCATGCATTTTTCCCCATTATTAAATATTTACCAGGATAGTCTTGTGCCAGTGTTTCAATTCATTTGATAATACTAGAATTGCAGGCACTTTAAATGAGCATGTGAAATAAAAACTCATGAGATGTTACTTTTCCAGATACAGTTTAGACTTGCATCTAATTCATTTCCTTCATTTCTTTTCCTGGACTTATTTTCTAATTCCATTAAAGAAGTGTGGCATAGCAGATAGAGGGCTAGCCTTGAAGTAAAGAAGACCTCTGGTTCAAGTTCTGCCTCTGATATATATACTGTGTGACTCTGAGCAAATTACATAAACTCTCAATGCTATAGGCAAATCTCCATGACTATACTTTACAGAGAAGGTGCTGCATTCGTATAAGGCAGTGATGGGCAAACTACGGCTCGCGGGCCAGATGTGGCCCCCTGAAATGTTCTATCAGGCTGTGCGACATTATTCCTAATGTGACAAATACAATGAGTAGGATACAATACAATGAAACTTCACAAGTGTTGCCTTAGAAATAGACTGACAGATGAGCATTTCCTTTCCTTTGGCCACCTCTTTAAAAAGTTTGCCCATCATTGATATAAGGAGTTTCCTCCTCCAGAAGTTCCCTATGTTAATAAAATCTTAAGTCTTGTTCTTAGCTCCATAAATGAAATCTGTTTTTATCAAACTTTGATTCTCCAAGCACTTGGTGTTCTAAGATCTTTAAGAAATCTATTCTCTTCTCTCTCCTTAAAAATAACTCAATGATTTCATGGATACAAAATATGGTTGTCATATTGCTGTGATGCAAAGTGTCCTCTTCCTCCTCAAGCCCTTTATTGATTTTCTTCTGAACTAATCCTGAATAATTCATGTTATCCACCTCTAGAGAAAGAACCAATAGAGTCTGAATGCAGATCAAAACATAACACCTTTCATTTTATTTCCTTTATGGATATATAGAGAAATATATATGTGTGTTTTCTTATAGAACATGATGAATATGGAAATATATTTTGTATAATAACGCATGTACAATCAATATCAAATTGCTTACCATCTTAGGGAGGGGGATGAAAGGAATTTGGAACTCAAAATGTTAGAAAATGAATTCCAAAAGTTGTTTTTACATATAATTGGAAAAAACTAAAACATTATTGGAAAATTTAAAAAAAGACTTGATATTTTGGATCTTGCCATTCTTCAATGGGTATAACAAAAAAAACTATAGTAAGAAGACCATTGTATTTGGAGATAGAATTGACCTGATGCTTACTAGCTGTTTGACTCTGGACTTAATTCTCTGAGCCTCACTTCCTCATTTATGAATGGGAATAATGACTTGTGTGCTACAAAATCTTATTATTGTTAAATTCTACTATTTAAGTCAGGACTATATTATATGGATTGAGTCCATATCATGGCACAATAGAATGAACAGTGGTATGAGAATCAGAGAAATTGGGTTCAAATTTTGACCCTGATGTTTACTATCTATGTGACTTTTGACAAATTATCCTCCCTTTCTCTGTTTTTTTTTATCTGTAAAATGGGGAAGGGAGATGGGTGGATTAGATAACCTGCTAGGTCTCTTCTAGCTCTAAATCTATGAGCTAGCATTTTATTCGTGATGCTACATTCATCCTGGGAGAGTGGATATTGTCCTACATCAGAATGGAAATTTAAAGCATAGTCTCCCTATTCTATTGCTTACCTGATTAGATGACCTTGATGACATCACCTGATATCTCAGAACCTTCTCCAATCTTCTTCTCTTTTTGTCCCTTTTAGCATCTCCTCCCGCTCCTACTGTACCCTTGCCTCAGTCACACACAAGCAAGAATTCCTCCCTCCTTGCTTCATGTGGATGGATTAATGAGGTTATGTCTCCAAAGAACTTTGAGTTTCTTGGAAGAAAGACATCAACATGGGAAGCAGTAGTTGTAATTGCCATTACTTCACTAAGTAGGGTTTCACAGCTGCCCCGACAGAAAAGGGGCCAACAAAGCCGAATGCCAGTTTCCCCTACCAAAGGAGCAGCTGGAATGGATTATAAATGAGACCTGTGTGCCTAATTCTCTTTTTCCTCAAAGCCTATCGACCTTTCTCAATGCACAGATTTCCCTTCTGACAGCCAAGAGAGGTCCCTGAGCCAGACAGGTGTGGATAAAAGACACCATTTGAGCCCTGTGTGGGTAAGTCTGCCTGGCAAGGACAGAAAAAAAGAATAGGTATATATATAAAAAAGAATAGGTATATATATATATGTATATATATATATACATATATATATACACATATATATATTCTTCATTATATAGAAAGACCAAACGATTACCAAAACTCAATGAAGGGTCTAGGCTCTACTACTATGGTGGTGGGAGTCAGTATACAAAATATTCTTTATGTCTTTTCCTACTATGGGAAAGAGAAGAAGGTTGAGGTGGAAAGAAGTTTCAGTGTAATATACACTGATTTATTACCACAATTTGTATATCTTTAAATGTATGTGCAAAAAGCGAAATGATAATTGGATAAGTAGAAAGATAGGTTGATAGATACATAAATGACAGACAGATAGAAAGAGATGAGAACAATAAAAATGTAACCTAATGACTGAATTAATGAGAAATAAGTTAATTTCTTAATGGCCTGATTTTTCTGCTTTCAATGGGGAATGTGTTTCTTTCTAGTCATTGAATTCTTATTGTGATCTACAGAGATGAAAGAGACAAAGAAATGTAAAACCTGGTCCACTAACAAGGGACATATCAAAATCCCTTTGGCAATAAAAGTTATACAGAAAATGATAACACACATTTCAGAAAACTTCAGTCCATTTTTATACATCTTATCTAGTCATTTGTAATGTCTTAAATTCTCAACCTGTGATTTTGATTATCAACACAATCAGTTATGCATAATACAGTACAAATGGCACTTAAGAACCATGGAACTCTAAATAAAGGAGTGACAGGTGTCTAGGAGTTTAGTTAAAAAAATCTTTGCTATCACAATTTTTTTAAAAATTTACACTCATACATAAGGGAGTTTATACTATCATAAGAAGAATGCTCATAAATAGAGCAACCTCTAGCCCTACATTCCAAGAAGTCTTCCCTGACTAACATATTCGATTCAATTTAATTAAATCCAACCATTAAATAGCCATTCACTTGTACATATGGACAGTTTGTATGTTTCTATTCAAAACTTCTTTCTAAAGCCTCATTAAAATCAGAAGCCCAAGGAATGTTACAGCTGGAAGGAATCTTAGAGTTCAACTAGTCCAATCCAATCAGCATAGCAGGGGGGACAAAATGGTGGCCTTGGAAAGAAATTGACTTCAAATGCTCATTAAATGTGTGATCATAACCAAGTCATATAAGTTTTCTGAGGTTCTATTTCCTCATCTTTAGAATGAGGTTAATATCGTATTACCTACCTTCTAGTGTTGTTTTGAGAAAAATACTTTTGTAAATCACAAAGCACTTTTAAAATAAAATCACATATGATCCTATGACTCATCTACTCTAAAAATGAGTTGTTTTTGTCATTGATCTCTTTGCTTTACATATGAAGAAGCTGAGGCATAAAAGAGTTTAAATGACTTGATTATCTTATCTCCCTAGCCAAAATGAAAATTCCTTGAGAACAGAATCTCTTTTTGTGTTTATTTTTTGTTTTCATAGACTTTTGAAATGGAAGTGATCTTAGTGGTCATAGACCAAACTTCTCATTTAATAGTTGAGGAAATAGAGACTCTAAGAAATAAAGCCATTTGCCTAATGTCAGAAAGAGCTAGAGTTCTAACCTGTATTCTCTGATTCCACATCTCTTATACCATGTTTCATGAAAGTTCCCAGAAATGCATAATATGAACTCTTTGTTGATTCATGAAAGTTACTCATTGGTACCTTTGCCCATATAACCCCTTCTTGGTGTCATCATTTTTCTGTCTTTTCCTTTCTTGATATTTCACTTCCTTGCTGAAGGCTTCCTCAAATGGAAGTAAAGTGATTATTCCCCCCTGCTCCCTTATTCCACATAGTAAAATATACAGATAATAATTACCCACATAGTCACCAAAGAGTGACTTTCTCTTGAACAATAACCTTCAAGTGATATGAACTTCTTCATATGATAGAGTCTGCTTAGTATATAGCAGGAAAAGTCTACTTTTTGATCTGTGCTCTTATATAGGTGATCTCCTGGGTCAGTTCCTGTTGAAGTAGTCTCAAAATCTGACATATGTTTTCCTTGTTACTTTGAAACTCATTACAAATACTCTGCTAGATCTGGTTAAAAGTGAAGATTGTTTATTCATCATCTAATTTACATGTGTCTATGTAACTTCTCATGATCTTTTGCATTAATCCGATTAGGTTAGGTCAAAGAGACCCAGGACCATGTTTATTCAACTTGCTTGGTATAGGTGACACATATAACAATGAGGGAAAAGAATAAGTATTTATGCTCTGTAAAAAATAGCTATGAAAATAGCATCTGCCTGGAAAAACTTAAAGATAATAGGAGAGCCTCAACAACTACCAAAATAAAATGATGGTGAAGAAGGATAAGGTGGTTCTCAGGGTGAAACACGCACACATCTCTCCATTGCCAGCCAAATTGTCATTCCCTTGTACTCCCTGGGTATTTCTTCCACGTGTGGCATTTCCTTTGAAGCAAATTAAGCACAGAAGAGGACAGGAATCTGGCAGGTTGCCTGTTTGTTATTCAACCACAAAAAATATATAGAAATACAAGGGCTCTGATTTGGCATTTGGTTGGACCAAGTCCACTATAAACTTAGGTCATTTCAGAGAGAATCCTTCTGGTTTTATTCTACTCCTTTCCAAAAAAAATAAAACAAAAACAAAAACCCTAAAGTCTATTAGATTTGGTAGAGGACATGTGAAAAGAGACAATTCCTGTTCTTGGAATAATTATAAGATTTCATCTTTGTACATTTCTGTTAAAAAAAAAACTGGTAGCTTGATTCTGTATGTTTGTTACATGAGTTTTTTTTTCTTTTTCTCCCTCTTTTTTTATGAGAAGAAGATGAGAGGAAGAGAAAACAAATACTTCTTATCTGGAAAAATTGAGATGATGGATGATTCTTTAAGAATCTGGTGGATATAGGAGAAGGGGGTCAAAATGACATGACATAGGAATAAGGGTCAAAAGATCTGGTTGCTAGTCCCTTCTCTGTGACTTCTGGCAAGTCGCAGAATTTCCAAAAGTTTAAGGGAAGTGGAGACATCTAATCTGCTCAAATTTGGGGCAAGAATCTTCTCCCTTATCTCCTCAAACAAGCAGTCACCTTGCCCATGTAAGAAGACCTCAAGGCTGCCCATTTGACAGTTCTAGTAAGCTACTTTGCAACTTCTACTCTTTACTTCTGGTTTACCCTTCAAGCAGAAGACTAATTCCTTTTTCACATGACAACCCTTCAGACACTTGAAGGCAGCTATCAACCTCTGTCAATATTCTCTTCTCTCACTTAACAGTGCCTGTTTCTTCAACAGATCCTTAGATAACATTTTCTCCTGACTTTATGCAGTCCACTTGCTCTCTTTTTGATGCACTTAAGCTTGTCAGTGTCCTTCCGCCACTAAGGCTCTCAGAACAGAACACAGTGCTACACTTGGGGACTGGTCCGGACAGAGTGCAGTGGAACCATCATTCCCTATGTTACAGATACTATGCCTGCCTTAAAGACTAGTATCCCCTTAGCTACTTTTGACACTTACTGGTAACTGAGTCAAATCATCTTGACCTCTATGTGCTTTAGTTTCTTTTTCTGTCAAGTGGGATAAAAATGCCCAATTCTGCCCAATATTGGAATCAAATAGGATAACAAAGAGAAAAATTAGAAAAATTTTGGGGAAAGAATTCATTCATATAAATTCTTATAAAAATCGAAAATCCGATTGTGTCATTCTGGTGAGTCCCTATTACTCTAGGATCAAACACAAAATCAACAAAATTCACCATTAAAACCTTTCATAATTTGATCTATTCCTACCCTTCCAGTCTTTTCACATCTTATTCTCTTCTATATAATCTATGATTCGGTGAAACTGGCCTCCTTGATATTCTTCACACATGACACTACATCTCCCAACTCTGAACATTTTTACTGGATGTTCATGCCTGGAATTCTCTCCCTCCTCAGGGTCAGAAACCAGCTGTTGACTTTCTTCAAGTCTTAGCTAAAATCCCAACTTAAGCATAAAGGCTTTGCCAATTCTCCTTAATACACGTGCCTTCCTCCTGGTGTTTAACTTGAAGTTATTCTGTACATTAGCCTGTGAGCTCCTTAAGAACAAAGGCTTTTTGTTGTTGTTGTTCTTTCTGTTGTTGTTGTTTGCCTTTCTTGGTATTCCTAGGTTTTAGTACAATGCCTGGCACATAGACTTTGTTAATATGTGATTGTTGACTTGACTTGATAAAATGAACTTTAATGATTATCTTTGTTATAGTTTTCAAGAAGCATTTATTAAATAACTGTGCTGAGCACTAATACAGAGAAAAGTAAGAAAGAGTTATTAAAGGTAATCAAAAAATTTCAACATAGATGAGCATCAGGAGAATTTTCTCCTTAAATTTAGATGATTTATATGATTGTGATGGAATGTTATTGTGCCATATATAAGAAATGAAAAATTAAATGATCATGAAATAACCTAGAAAGACTTATATGAAGTGATACAAAATGAAGTAAGTAGAACCAGGAGAGCATTGTACATAGTAGCAACAATAATATGTGATGATCAACTATGAATGACTTAACTACTTATCAGCCTGGCAAAGATCCAGGACAATTCCAAGAGTCTCATGACAGAAAGGTTATCCACTACCATAGAAGGAGCAGATGGAGTTCTACTGCAGATTGAAATGTACCATTTTCCACTTTGTTTCCTCCATGAATTTTCTCTAATGTAAACATTTATCTTATTTCACAACATGATGAGCAGGGAAATATTATGGTACATTTTAAGGAGCTCATTCCTTTTGATAACTGTTCTAGTTTCCATGTCAGTTCCTTTTTTCTTTATTACCACTCCTAGCACTTTTTGTCTAATCAGTCAAGAAATTCCCCTTTTTCCCAGCTCTAGTTTTTCTCCCTGGGCTGGATTTGCTGTTATGTTCCTAAGTTATGTCTCTCTGCAAGTAGGTTCTTATGCTCCTCTCTTTCCTCTTAAGAGCTCCTTCTGCATCAATGGAGAGAACTGTCTCTCTTGGGTTTTTCTTTAGATGCTTCCCTTTTAGTGTTTCAGGGAAGGGCAAGGCCTGGGTTTGCTCCTCTACTTTTCCTCTGTGACTAATTTTATGGTGTGATTCCAGAGGAACTTGGAAGATTCCCAACAAAAAATATCATGCCAAGACACCTGTCACTGTGCCTGAAATTCTCCCATTAGTCATTCATTCCTTTATGTATAAAAGGCTTTTTGCTTTTCAAGTTCCCTAATAAATTCAAAACCCCTGGAAAGGATACTACCTTAAACCTAATCAGTCACAAACCAAAATCCCTTCCTGAGGCTCACTTAAGATTTCAGGCTAGCCATCTAGTCCAACCTCCTCATTTAACATATGAGGAGACTTAATATATGATTCACCCAAGGTTATACAGGTGGTGTGAGGCTGAGGTGGAATTTGAACCTGGATGAGACTTTGGATCTAGATCTTCTAACTCAAGCATTATATTCTCCCTTCTATACTGTGCTGCCTCAGTGCTATAATCTGTTGGCCAAGTCCTAAGGACTCTGAATGTCTCTATCCAGGAAAGCTGGAGAAGAGGGAACCACATCAAAACACTACCTACTTGGTGATTTTGAGTAGAACCAGCTCTGATCCTCATCAGAGGGATGGAAATGATACTTACAACCATCTCAGCTACTTGGAGAGGGAAAGGAAGAAGAGAAATAAGCTTGAATTGAAATACTGCCTATTGTGAGCTAGACACAGTGCTAAATGCTAAATTATCTCATCTGAATCTCACCACAACCCTTTAGGGAAGTGCTATTATTATCCCCATTTTTTAATTGCTTAAACTGAGACAAACACAGTTACTAAGTATACACGGTCAGATTCAAACTCAGGTCTTCCTGACTCCAGGCCCAATGTGAGTAAACCCTTGTAAAAGTTGAACTAAAGCAAGATGAAATAACTAATTAAAATAGTTATTTCATTGTCTGTGATTTTCTTTCATTCTGTCTTTGCACTTTATAGGCTACAAAGTCTTTAATTTTATACAATCATTGATTTAGTTCTTAGAGGTTATATCATAGATGAGGAAACTGAAGCCCAAGGATGCTAAGTGATTTGTTCAAATCATTAGGCCACAAGACTAAGATTCAAATCAAGGTCCTCTGGATGAAATTGGGTGGTTTTTTCCCATTGTGTCATGATGGAAGACACTGTCGTACTGAAGCAAAAAAGTGGGACTTTAAGGGCACAGGACCTGATTTAAAATCATGATTCTTCTACTTACTAGCTATAAGACCTTGATCAAGTCTTTTAACCTCTTTGGGGTTTAGTTGCCTCATTTGTTAAAAAAGAAGAAGGAGGAGAAGGAGGAGGAGGAGAAAAAGGAAGAAGGAGGAAGAAGAAGAAGAAGAAGAAGAAGAAGAAGAAGAAGAAGAAGAAGAAGAAGAAGAAGAAGAAGAAGAAGGAGGAGAAGGAGGAGGAGGAGGAGGAGGAGGAGGAGGAGGAGGAGGAGGAGGAGGACAACAACAACAACAACAACGACGACGACGACGACGAAGAAGAAGAAGAATGGGTTAGATGGCCTTTAAGATGCCTTCTAGATAATACCTAGACATCTGTGGTCAGTTACAGTAGGACCCCATTCTATGGACCAATGGGTTCCAAGATCCTTCATGTAAGTTGAAAATCACACATAGTAGTGAATCTCAATGTTTAATAAGTATTTCTTTATGACTTTTATAGGCTTATCAGAGCTGTCAGAATCACAACTCTTTTACTTTGGGGCCTCTTATTAATAACTAAGAAACATTTTTGAAGCAAAAAGAAGCATGGCCTTGAAGTGGACAGGACTTTTATAAGCAAGAACTCTCAGATAAAGACCAAAGCAGAGCTGGTATTTGGTGTAAAACAATTAATGATTCACACTAATACTTCTCAGAATAAGAATGAGTGTGATTAGTTGAACTGCTGCAAGACTATGCTGCTTGAGAAAATGGCACAAATTGAGTGTGTAATTAAAATTTTTATTTTACATATTTTTCTGCCTTTATTTTTTGATTGTCATTTGCTTATGCTTGAATTTCTGGGTGTGAAGTTCTTAAAAAGAGGTCCAATTATAATTTTGTTTTCTTTGGGGTTTGGGGGCAAGAATGGGTTTAAAGTGGATTAGTGAGAAAATTCCCTCTACCAATGGAGATAGAAAACTTACAGAGCAATTTCTGCAATTAGTCTTAAAGAATTGCTTGGGTCATTGAGAGAGTGACTTGCCTGGGATCACAATCAATCAATCAATAAGCATTTATTTTGTTGTTGCTGTTGTTGTTTTGTTGTTCAGTTGTTTCAGTCATGTCCAATTCTCCATGACCCTATTTGTGATTTTCTTGGCAAAGTTACTGAAGTGGTTTACCATTTCCTTCTCTAGCTCATTTCGCAGATAAGGAAACTGAGGCATCCAGGCTCACATAGCTAGGAGGTCTCTGAGGCCAGATTTGAACTTAGGAAGATCAGTCTTCCTGATTCCAGGCCAGATGTTCTGTCTATTATGCTACCTACCTGCCCAAGCATTTATTAAGTTCCTATTATGTACTAGGCACTTTGCCACAGCTGGGACTAAAAAGACCAAAGTAAAAGAGTCTTTGTCCTCAAGGAGCTGACTTCCTAGCTTTCTGACATGTACATGCAGAAATGGATTCAAGAAGCTAGTGTGTGCCAGAAGAGGAACCTATGCCAGATCTTTCTGAATCCAGGGCCAGGTAGAGATAATCTATGCTATGCTGTCTCTTTGTCAGCATACATTATCAACTTAATTCTCATATAGCCTCTTAGGGTAGATTATGAAAACATTAGTCTCCCCATTTTGTGTATGATCATCAAAAATGTATTTTTCTCCATCAGGGTAGAATAGCAAAAGTTAATCTATTAGAAGAATTAAGGGGTACTGCTACCCCAAAAAGGTCCAAAAGCCTCAGGATGGTTTCAGGCTTGCCTGAGAGAGTTAGAAGTTTGCATTATAGGACCCATAGTGGTTGTTCAGTCACTTCAGTTGGGTCCAACTCTTCATGAAGCCATTTTAGGCTTTCTTGGCAAAGATACTGGAGTGGTTTGTCATTTCCTGCTCCAGCTCATTTTACAGATGAGGAAACTGAGCCAACAAAGTTAAGTAATATGCTCAGGGTCTTTCAGCTAGTAAATGTCTGAGGCTGGATCTGAACTCAGGAAGATAAGTCTTCCTGGCTCCCATGAGCACAGCACTCTATCCAAATTATCATCTACTTGCTCAACATAGGGCCCATCATTGTAAAAAGCAATGGATATGCAGTCAGAAAATGTAGGTTCAGATCCTAATACTGGTATTTATAATCTGTATAACCTGAGACAAGTCTCTAGACCTCACTAAGTTTCAGATTCCTCATCTGCAAAATATATAAATTGTTCTACATGACCTTGTTAAAGTCTCTCCCCGATTTAAATCCATGATCCAACACCTCATTTTACAGATGAGGAATGGAAGCTAAGAGAGACAAAACAATTATCCTAGGATCAAGTGTCTGAAGCAAAATCTGAACCTGCATTTTCTTGAACCCACATCTGACCTCCAGAGGATGCCATGCTATCTATTCTGCTCTGAAAATACACCACTAAAGGCAACCATTGCCCACCTTGCACTTCTCTAACCTGTCTAACACAATCCCAGCTGAGGCTGTGGCTCACTTCCTTCTACTCTCTGTCCAGAGGATTGAGATCCACATTAATTAATCATAGGCAAATTTAAACCCATAGGTTTGGGCATAAGTAGCTAGGACAGTTACCAGTTTGTGGTGCCATCCCTTTTAATATGATAGAACCATAGATAATGAGTGAAAAGGGACATTAAAAAGCTATTGTCTAATTTTTTTTCTATAGTGAATTTTAGTAACTATACTTCCTCTGCTTCCTTTTCCTTTAGCCTCTCTCCATCTATTCTCTTTCTTTTGGCCATTCTCATATATACTTTTTTCTCTTTTTTTTCTCATACACTTCAAACCTCTCCCTCTATCACTCTGTTTCTGCTCTCCAGTCTCCTCTTACCCCTCTTCTCTGAAAGGGGCCAAGCCAGGGATGGGAGGATATGCACTGATGGGTAAATCCCATTACTCTTATCAAAATGGTGCCTCTGTGAGTTTTTTGAATGTTAAGAATGGGAAGTGAAGCCTAACATGTCTAAATCCTCAAGTACTCAGAGGCACCTCTCTGACAGAGTTATAGGTGCCCTGAACTAACCTTACAAAGACATTATTAATCAAGTATATATTTCTACATTGGAGCCAAGGGAGGGAAAAAATGCAAGGGAAAGACAAAAGCTCTTTAGAGGACCCCGTATTAGCTGATGAATATGTTAGTGAATTAAACAACCCTCAAAAAGTTTAGCAAGTGGAACATTCCTAACATGGAACGTAAACTTGAGTAACCTAATATAATAACAACCATAAGGAAAAAACAAGTCATGTTCACTAGAGACCATCTATAGTCATAGAAAGAAGATGTGAAATTCTGAGTAAATAACTAATTGGAATGGCTAGAAGTGTTGTTTTGACTAATAATGGGGGCTCAGCTCAAAAAAACACTAAATGTCCTTACTTTGAAACTTTCACACACAAAATAATCCCGCGCCAGTGGAATTTCTGAGTGGTTAGTAAGTGACAAAATATTGGAAAAGAGAAAAAAGGAGAGGAACCAAGAGTGAGGCTATTTTAGGGTCAGTCTTCAGAGCACAGAAGATGGGGTTTCCAAAAGTCTTTGCCACCTTTAGGTTCTCTAAGGAGCATTTAGTGATTCAGGAACATTTTGGGTTCATTTTATTCTCTCTGAGGAGTCTTAACCCATGAAGATTGAGGTAACAATCTAACTCTATTTCATCTTGTCTAAAGCCCACAAGCACATGAGACCACCAGATAGACAGGTCATGGGTGTTGATAAGTTTCAACCAGACCTTTTTCTTGGTTTTAATTGGTTGGGTTGGGTTTGATTTTGTTTTTGTTTTGTTTTGTATGATCCACAATGACCAGGATAATTGAGTTACTGATACATCTCAACTCTGCTTCTTCATTTGTAGATGTGATTGAAGTCTCACCAAACCCATAAATTTACTTGTGTACTGGTGACATAAGGCAGTGTGATACAATTGGAATATTAGAATGGGAAGGATTCTTAGATCCTAGTTCCTGATATGCTACTAGTAAGTTTCCCTGGACAAGACACATCCCCTGAAAGCCTCAGTTTTCTCACTTATAAAGTAAATATGTGTGTGTGTGTGTGTGTGTGTGTGTGTGTGTGTGTGTGTGTGTGTGTGTGTGTGAGGAGGATGGGGAATAATTGAATAATTGATAGTTGTGATTCTTTCCAACTTTTAAATTACTTGATCCTAGGCTTCTGGTCTAGCAATATGCAAATGATTCATTACCTTACCAAACTACAATTATCCCTTCCACATTGCATCTTTCCTCACTGAGGTTTCAACATTTTGGAAGGAGTTTTGCAGAAGTCACAAATGACAGGTATAGGCCAAGAGAAGACAAAGAAAAAGTTTAGAGTCTCAGAAATGCATACTTAACACAAAATTTACAATAACGTATTATAAATATACCAAGAAAAATTTAAAAAATGAGAAAAAAAATCTCTTTTTTCAAAAAGGGAGGGCCAAAAAAATTTTACTTGGATTTTCCAGATCACAGGGGCACCACATTCCCTAAACTCCATAATGTGAAAGGGATGGCTGTACTTCATTCTTCCCTTTCCCTTCTCCTCACCTAGTACTTTTGCTCCCCAAAAGGAGAGTGAGAATTGCAAACTACAGAGCTGAATAGGAAGTTGAGAGTATTCATTCTACCCACTAAGCCCTGCTTTGCCACTAAGTTATCTTACCCACCCATTGGAAAAAAAAAACTGAAAGAATAAATTAAAAATCATTTATTGAGTTCCTACTCTGTGCTAGGCACTCTGCTAAGAACCAAAGATATGATACAGAATGGAGTTAGTCTTTATCCTCAGCTAGCTCTCATCAGGACAGATGTTTGCCCATTTTCTTCTTGAAAATCTCCAGAGGCATAAATTCCACAACTCTCACTCTGTTGGTTGTTACAGTATTAATTAATCTCTCTGGAAATTTTCAAGACAGATTCCTATTTACATTTCCAGTATCACTTGGCTATCCAGAGTCCTTATGGTATCAGTTTGTACATTTCTTTTGTCTCTGATGTAATCTGCAATGGTAGGGGTTGGAGATCAGAAAATAGAAGATAGGAAGGAAATTTTTGCCATATTTATTTGCCTCTTGCTTTAGAGTTTTCAGAGATTTTCACATTCCTTATCTCATTTAATCCTTATAGAAACCCTTTGAAATTAGATGGGGCATATGCTAATAAATGATTGTTACCTGAGTGATAAATGGCATAGCTTTGATTTTTGACAAAAAATGAAACTGAAAAGAATGAAGAGAATTTAGGAAGGAGGACATAAGAGGTAGATTCTAGGAACATCATTGGTTAACAGCAAGCCTTCTCATCCTAGAGATGATCCTTGACATGAATTGGGGAGTAGGACGGTTAGATGCAATGAGTCAGGGAACTGGGATTTCATTGGTAAAGGGAATTTTTGGTAAAGAAATTCCCTACACTAAAGAAGATCGTTAATTGCTATATAACTAACAGCCTGGAGAATGGAGAGATTAAAGGACTTGCCCAGGGTCAGAAAATCAATTAAGAATCAGAGACTGTACTTGAACCTCAGTTTTATTGGTCGCTTCCCTATCTGGTGTGTCAAGCTGCCTCTTATAGTTCTCCTCTAGTAACTTTAAACATAATTGGAGGTTCTCTCTCTTTATGTGGTTTTCCAAGGTCTTTTCAGACCTCTCTCCATTTTCTGTATTGAGCTTAGTTAATTTCACAACTTCCTGGTTTCTCTGTAGGGTTTTAAATTAAAAGTACAAAAGAAAAACTCTCCATAGTGGGTAAGAGCTGAGAAGGAAAGTGAACAAGAAACTAAGAAGGCCTCTCCTTTGGCTCCTCACAAGATTTGATATGTGATCGTTTGACCTTACACCTACTTCTAACTGAATGCTTCTACTTTAATTAGAAGTAGTTGAAGGTTGAGCAATGGCCAACTGAGTCCCCCAGATCTTAAGAACACATTAACTGGCTTACAGGTGTCGACTGCCAGGGATATTTCTTCAATTACCATAGAATATCTGTTTTGGCTAGTTTGGAGAACCACAGTATAGAAGCACCCCTTGGCAGAAAAGAGACTAGGCTCCTAGAACAATTATAATTCATTTAAAATTATTTAAGAAGAGAGGAAATTAATAATTAACACTATCAATTTTTTTCCTTTCTGCTTTTTTTCTCATAATCAGGCAGCATGGCAAATTTCCCTTTGAGCAAGGAAAAGTGGGCTTAAAGGTTCGATTCTTACACATAGTAGCCATGTGATTCCAGACAAGTCACCTGGCATCTCAGTGTTCTTGGCAAACATCAAAAACTTTAACTTATAAAGTGCCAACCTGCATTGGTAATGAGAATTTCTTCACTCTTGAGTTCCCTATGCTATTGGAATCACAAATCCCAAAACTTACTTTCATATTAAATTTGGTATAATATTTAAAAGTAAATAAATCTCCCTTTTAGGTATATCAACTGGTTTCTTGAGACCTTGCTCCCTTTCATCAATGAAGGAATAAAATACTACAGGGACTTGGATGCATGGGAAGTTGTCCCTTCCTAATTGATGCCCCAGTTATCCTATTTGGTTTAGTTGAAGAGCAACAATCAAAGTCTCAGTGATTGTGACCACCAAAATTCTGTCATTCCTTAAGCATCTGTTTCCAACTGCAGCTCTTCTCAAACAAATAATTTGAAAACTATTGATCATGCCCACACTCTTTCAGGTGACCACAACCATATTTAAGAGAAAGAAAAACATTGCCTGAAGGTTTTCTCATTTTAAAGTGTCACAGTAATTTTCTGGAAATTGTGCATATGTGAGGTAACCATCAAAGAATTTTGTCAATGATGACATAAGATATATGTTGTTGATTCCCCATCAACACATTCTGAAAATATTTTCCTCACTTTCTACCATATGTAAAATTCCCTTGGACTTCTGTAGTAATAGTTCTTAGACATTTTCATGCAAAAAAAGAGAGAGAGAGAGAAAGACAAAAGATGGCATCAAATCTTTATGTTCTCCACATTGCTAAGGAGAATGTAACTTGAGCATTTTTTTTGTTTTGTTTTGTTTTGTTTTTTTCCCCTCAGGTAGGTGGTACAATGGATAGAGTACCAGGGCAGGAGTTGTAAGGACCTGAGTTTAAATCTGGCCTCTAACTCTTCCTAGTTGTGTGACCCTGGACAAGTCACTTAAACTCATTTGCCTTACAAATGTCTTAGAGTTGTAACTGAAATAGAAAGTAAGGATTTTTTTTTAAGTGGGAAAAAGAAAGTACTCTTCTCACAGCAATTCTGTGAGGAAAGTGGTATAAATGTCATCCCCATTTTGAAGTTGAGGAACCCAAGGACCTGAGAGTGATGGCTTTGCTCATGCTCATAAAGTCAAGTCTGCTGTTCTTTATAGCACACAAGCAAGAGTGAATAGTCAATGAATGAACTAACAATGGAAAATGAATCATCCCTCCATTTTGTCTTCTCTGTTCCTACTTTGGAATTTCTGAATGCTATTGGAAAACATTACAAAAATCATCTTAGTGGGATTCCTTACTTATGTTATTAAACCCCACTACTTCAGGGCAATTATTTTATTAATTTCCAATTGGTACCTCATCCTATTCCCTAGAGTAATCATTCTAGATTTCTTCTTTCTTCTCAAGTCCCCATCTCCATCCCCATAGCTTCTATCTTCCAGAAGAGACTTTGACTGCAACTGAAAAGATGACCAAAGGCTTTTGTTACAAATAGTCTCCTTTCCTTCTCTCTGTATCTTAAGACATCTCTATATCTTTTGCCATTCTTTCCTCTTTCCTTCTAGTCTCGTGAAAATCTGAGCAAAATTCCATTTTGCTGAAGTCAATCTCTTGTTGAATTGGATTTATCATTGTTTGGATGTTATGAACGTCCATAGCAGTTCCCTGATGCAGTCTCTTACCTGGAGAGGGCACACATGGGCAGGCGCTGGTCCATCTTCTTAGGATCTACATACATGGAAATAATACTCTTAAAGTAGCATATAATATTCCCCTAATTATCTACCTCCCAGAATACACCTGGGACTTAGTTGTGATAGCATTGTTCCTGCTACTAGCAGTAAAAACACAGATCATAGATTTTTAGCTGGAGGTGAACTCAGAGGTATCCAGCCCCCCCCTTTTTTTTTTCTTTTTTTACAGAGCAGGAACTTAAGGTCCATAAAGTTTGTGTCTTCTTTCAAGATCACACAGGAACTAAGTAGCACCTAAGATCTGAACCTCTTCTGATTCAGAAGTCATTGTGTTCCTACCACTATATCAAGATTTGCCCTCATTCAATAAATACCATTCTTAGACCAGACAGTCAGCTCACCTATGGAGACCACATCCTAAATACTCAGGGGGAAAAGATACCATTCTCTTTTGAAAGTGCTGATGAAATATAAACTTTTAGTGGTGGAATCCTGAACTGGATTTGAGCACTTCAGGGTCACCTGACCTTTCTTTGACAATACTTTTATTAGGAGTGTGATAGAATAATTTATTGCTTCAAAAGAAAGGAGGAAAAAAAACTCTGGAAGAACATAGATGCTCTGTTATAGGCCATATGGTTTAGATTTGTACAGTGTTCATTATTTTTATTTCTGACAATCTCTAATAAGTCCATATAAATTTGTTACTAAATTACGATTCTCTAATAGATATACAGTATGCTTGCCCTTCTGATCAGATCTCATTGCCCCTAGGATATATGCCGCAAGTCAAAAGGCACTTTGGCAATTTTCTAGTGGATGATGGTGTCTTGCTTTGACATGCAAACTTTAATTTCAACTGCAATCATCCAAACCATAAAGCTCTGACTTTCCAGTTTGGATTCTTTATAATAATAGTCTTTTGTTTATTTCCTACTTTAAAATAAAATGGATTCTGACAGCACATTGGCAAGGTTAAAGCAGCCTTATTTTATAAGAATTTAATCACATTAATAAAGAAAAAAAGAAACCATGTATTTTTCTAAAATATTCTTTTGAAGCATAATTGTTTGATGACCTCATGAACATCATTATCTCTTGGACATCTCTAGCCAAGCTTCCACTGACCTTAGTGCAGTGTTGGCATAAAAAAAGTATTTCTAGCACTGTTGGCACATAGTAGGCCCTTAATAAGTGCTTGTTGATTTTTTTTTTCACTAGAAGAACTACACCCTTCGCCTTCATCTTTTTTTAAGGTAATGGATAAAATACTACACTTGTTCATTCTGATACTTACCAGCTATTTGACCTAGGACAACTGAACCTCTCTAAAGACTCAGTTTCCTTTTCTGTAAAATAAAGGAGTTTAATAAAGAGACTTGATGGTCTCTGAGGTCCACCTTAAATCTAAATTTATGATCTGATAATGTGAAGCTTTTGCTTCTCTCTCTGCGTCTCTCTTTCTTTCTCTCTCTCTGTCTCGCTCGGTTTCTCTCTCCCTCCCTCCATGACACTCCAATAAGGATAGTTCTTGGAATGACTTGTCAGAAGGGAAAATGTTTTAATTATTATCATGATTTGTTTTGACATTAAAATAGAGTCTGAGTTTTTGTTCATATTTTGGCACAGACTAAATGTTTGCATAAGCTATAAGTCACAGTTCTCTTCATGTTGTGAAAGCTGAATTCCCATTGCCTCCAGATTTCGGGTCAGTAGGACTGAAAAAGCCATTTTATGCACTCAGATAGGCCCTTGGGGCACATTTTAAAAGCCTATTATTAACAGGGCTTGGGAATAATCATTTTGGAATCCCCTGTGCCTTCTACTGCCTGTATCTAGAAGATCAGGAGATACAATCACTCTTGACAAGCAATGAATATGTAACAGGCTTTTAAATGTGCTGATTTCATTTGCCTATTGCTCCTGGGACCATTCTATATGCAAATGTAGAGAAAATGGGCGTGTTTAGAGCCAAATGCTATATAAACTACATCACCCCTAGAAAATGAAGTGGATGTATTCCTTACTATGTTAGTTTTTCCCAGCTCTTGGGCCCTATGGGTCTCTAGAAGTGTGAAATGTTAAAACATCTAATTACTGTACAACGTAAGAAAGGCTTAAAACAACCAACATCCAAGGGTAATATGTTCTCAAAAAGAAAGGTTTGGTCAGCTTTAATTTTTTTTTTTTTACAGTGAGATTTTTTCCCACCTTTGTGGTCAAAAAACATTAATCCTATTTTTTGTCTTAGTGAACAAAATATAGGATCATAGATTTAGAGCCAAAGGGGGATTTTAGAATTCATAAAGTCATAAATAAGTTACTCATTTAATAGATGGCAAAACGGAGTCCTCAGAAGCCTACTGGCTTGATCAAGGTCACTAAGACAACAAATAGGAATATCTGCATTTGAATCTAGGTCTTTTGACTCCAATGTAGGGCTTTTTCCATTGTACCACACTGCCCTCCTTGGTAACAGTCCAAGTAACATATGGTAACATATACAAGCTTAGGCAATGGAACTAGGCATGGAACCTTAAAAATCTAGCCCATTTTTTTAGAATGCAATTGAGGTTAAGTGATTTGACCATAGTCACACAAGTAATAAGTTAGCATGATTCAAATCTATATCTTTCTTCTCCAAATCTAGTGTTTATTCCACCTCACTTTGATGACTTATAATTTGGTAGGTATGGGCACTAATCTCCACTGGTGTACTTTATAAGTCTTATAGTACAGGATTCTCTGTCTCTTGTCTCTGACTCTCTGACTCTCTCTCTCTCTCTCTGACTCTCTCTCTCTCTCTCTCTCTCTCTCTCTCTCTCTATATATATATATATATATATATATATATATATTTATTTATACTCACATATGTGTTTATGTGTATATGTCTATGTGTGTACACATTTAAAAACTGGATATTGAAATCATAGAATGATAAGATCATAGATTTTTTGTGGGAAATATTTTGTAAAGGATAAAGCACCATATAAAAACACAATTGTACCTTGATTGTTGTTATCCTTAGTATTCTTATTCTACTAGAGTCTTCCTCTGTTGTTGCCTGAGTTGGTTAAAGTTGTGCCAATGGAATATAAGTTTTGCCATTTCCTACCGAGACATCTATCATTCAAGGACCAAATTTGCAAAAAATGGGAAAGGTCAGCAGACTGGCAATTGGATGAATTTTGTGGCTAAAGGAAGTCATTTCAATAATAATTTTCACTTGTGTCAACAACTGAAGGCATAACAAATACTNTATATATATTTATACTCACATATGTGTTTATGTGTATATGTCTATGTGTGTACACATTTAAAAACTGGATATTGAAATCATAGAATGATAAGATCATAGATTTTTTGTGGGAAATATTTTGTAAAGGATAAAGCACCATATAAAAACACAATTGTACCTTGATTGTTGTTATCCTTAGTATTCTTATTCTACTAGAGTCTTCCTCTGTTGTTGCCTGAGTTGGTTAAAGTTGTGCCAATGGAATATAAGTTTTGCCATTTCCTACCGAGACATCTATCATTCAAGGACCAAATTTGCAAAAAATGGGAAAGGTCAGCAGACTGGCAATTGGATGAATTTTGTGGCTAAAGGAAGTCATTTCAATAATAATTTTCACTTGTGTCAACAACTGAAGGCATAACAAATACTTGCCTCTGAAGACCTTTGTGTGGTAGATAGTACAGATATTATTAGCCCTATTTTACATTTCATAAAAGTGGCAGTCAGCGAGTTTAAATGTGATCATATATCTAGTAATCAAGGCAGAATTTCAACCCAGATTCCTGGTTTTCCAAATCTGTTACGCTTACCATTATACCAAATGACGTAAGATTTTTAAAGCACTTAGCACAGTGTCTGGAATAAAGCAGGTATTTCATAAATGCTTGTCTTCTTTGATTTTTTCCTTGTTGCCTCATGGAAATGATGAGATTTTCATCAGTGGAGGGAATATTGGCACCATTGAAATTAGGGATCCCTGAAGAATATCGATGGAGGAGGAAAAAATAAAAGGCAATAAAAAGATAAAAGAGAGGATTAGGGAGAGGAAGGAGTTATATATTACACCCCAGGACATTCTTAGTAAGTTACTTTCTTAATAAATCTTTGTCATCTTCTGGTTTCCTGGTCATTTGCTTTGTCATCATTCTTCCTACATAGGTTAGCTAGGAATAAAATAATCAGTGCTTAGCAGGGTACATCTGGTAGTGCTTAATTTCATTCTTCTGAAGGAGGTGGTATTGCACAGGTATACAGCATGATTTTTTCCCTTGTTAGGCTATGGATTAATTTCATTTTAATTCAACTCAATAACTAAGTAACTATGAGAATTTACTATTCTGAACCCCTATTCTTTTGAGGTTGCAATTCAGCTTTGTCCTTTGGTTGAATTAAGAACAAGGTCTGGGGCTTATTTGTATAAGGGGACTGTATTCCCCCTCTGGGAGGAGGCCAGAAACCTCAGGGCTCTCTGGCACCCAAAAGATGCTTGCCTCTTGTTCCACCAGCCTCTGACCCAGATTAAGGTCAAGCCCACCAAATCAGAGGGACTCAGAAAAAAATGATGTCACTGATAGATATAAATTTGTGTCCAGAAACAAAGAATGTCTCTTTTGCTAGGAACTGAGAAGAGAGATCTCTAAAAGGTTGAGTGCTGGCTAGGGAAACCTCTGTACACCTGAGGCACAGCCAGCTAGATGAGGAGGCTTTTGAAAGGAAGAGCCAACCACATGTGGCTGGTACCTTTTCTTTCTCTGACCCACTCTTTTAAATTTATTGAATAATTATAAGATAAGATAGAGAGAATTTTAATCTTAATACCTACTATGTCCAGGAACTGTCCTAGGTTCTGGAGGTCTGGAAGTGGGTGAGGCAAGTCTATTTAATTGGAGATGCCACAAAGCCCTGATAAGAATTGTTAAAGATCTAGGACTGTGAATTTACATAAACTTTTCAAAGAAATGTTTCTCCTAATTGTGTTGTATTATTTCCCATTATATATAATTAATATTCAATAAACATTTATTTAGGGCCTTCTATGAGTCAAACACTGCTAAGGGCTGACTAGGATTCTTTGAAAAACAACTTCTTCAGCAAATACTACCACCACCACCTACTGCTGCTGTTGTTGCTTCTGCTGCTGCTACTGCTACTACTGCTACTACTACCTACTATTACTGTTGCTGCTACTACTGCTACTGCTACTACTACAGAACTAAATTATCATTACTACTATTTCCTATTCTATAGTGAATTTGCTAAAAAGACTCAAAACAATGAAATAGATAGTGGTTCCAAATATAACCCTGAAATAGTCATGGATTTAGGCAGCTCTAATCATTTAAGGTGGTGATGGCAAACTATGACACGCATGTCACACTGACACACATAGCCATTTTTGATGACATTTGGCTGCATGCTGCTGCATACAGAGAAGTATGGGGCTGCATGCCGAGGATGAAACATTTGCTGTAGTGTAGTATAGACACTATGTGCACTATAGATGACAATTCTACCTATATTACTTTACCTATTTTTGGTTTATTAAATACAGTTATGTATTACAACTATACATTTTTGTTATTTAAACTATAAATATCATGAAATTATGGTGTTTTTTCTTGAAATGACACACCACCCAAGTTATGCTCGGTTTTTTGGCAAATTTTGACACACCAAGCTCAAAAGGTTGCCCATTACTGATTTAAGGAGTAAAATTAAATCAAAAAAGCATTTTAAATGTCAGAGACATTCAGGCTACAACTGGCAAACTGGCAGATGATTCTATCAACTCAAGTTTCAAAGTATATTTCTAAAATGTTCAAAATTCCATAGAAAGAGAAATCTTAATTTCAAAAAAAAACCTTTAAAGTGTAAGAAGGGCTAATTTCAAAATTCTGGAAAGATGCAGAGGCAAAGATGACAGCAGGTGACAATTTGTCTAGCTTATACAAATGACAGGTTGTGACAAGAGCACTTTCCCCCCCTCTCTCAAAACACATTATTTTCTTCATCTGTCTTATCACTGTTTTCTTCCTTTCACGTATATATCCTTCTATCTTGTTTCCCTTTCTTCCTCATATTGTCTCCCCATCGCCTTTCTCCTGTCTCTCTTCCTTGAGCCTCTTTCCCATTCTACCTAAATTTTGATCATTTTTCCTTTATTTTATTCTTCTTTCCTTCTCTCTTTTCTTCTTACTACTCTGTGTATTTTCCACTGATTTTAAGTGATATGAAAACTGGAAGAAAGTTTTAATCATTTGATGATATAATTGTTTCCAGTTATTAATTTAAGAGGAATGAAATGATTGATCATCTTTCCCCTTAAAGATAAAAACTAAATTGTTTTCACTTGCAAACAATTTACAATTATTATTTTTTCATTGTAGGTCGATAATGTTTGAGAGAAAGGAATAAAACAATATTTTTACTTCGACTTTAGATATACATCTACCTGAAGGCAGGAAGCTGGTCCAGATGAGTCTAAAGGTTCCTTATAGCTCCAGCATTCTCAAAGTCTACACTAATGGAATCTCTGGATATTTTCTCAAAGCTTGGTGATATTTTCAAATTACTTACTGTTTCTAAATTTTGGATCATGAATTGCTAGGCAAAATACAGACACTTCACCACTCTTCTAAAAGCTAGTTTTTTCTTACCACTAGAGGTCAGGATGAGGTTGGTACTTGTGGAGGGGGGCAGCAATGCAAAGATACAATGGAAAACACACACAGTTATTGCCCCAGAGATATTGGGGGGAAGAGAGATTGAGAGAGGAGGAATATAAGGAAACGGCAGCTAGTGTTCTCCAGTTACAACTTGTGTTGTAACTTCTTCTCCATCCTGACAAGCATGATAGAATCTTAAGGTCATAAATTTAGAGCTAGAAGAGACCTTATGGGTCAGCTAGTTTAACCCTTTCATTTTATAGATGAGAAACTAAAGCCAAAAGTGACTTGCTGAGGTTACATACACAGTTACCAAGAGTCAGGTCTGGGATTCAAACCCAAGTCTTTTGACTACAAATTCAGCACTTGTTCCATCATACTCATAGCATAGAAACCTCAGGAATTCTCTGTCTTTCTCTGCTTTTCTGTTTTCTTTATCTCTGTCTCCATGCCTCTGACTATCTGTCTCTGTTTCTCTTTCTCTGACTTTCTGTCTGTACGGGCACAGGGTTGAATGGGAAATTTTTATAAAAGAAAACCATTTAACTTCCTTCTTGTAGCAGAAAGCACTTGACAATAGTTCAGATTTAGATGAGGTTGAGGGTGAACTTAGAAGTAACCTATAGTTTTTGAGTTGAAATATTGATAGCCTTCCATCTCAAGGCTCATAAAAGAGATCCTTCAGTGAAGAGGATCCTTGGGGATTCTTGGGCAAGGAATGTGATTTCTTTTTCTACATTCAATTGACTTTGGTAAAAATAGCTCAAGGACATTAGCATCACTGACATATTTATGGAATAATTTTATTTGTCATCTAAACCCCTAAAGATTAAAAAACAGGCTAGAATTCTGTTTCAAACTCTACCATATTGCCTGATTCTGCCACCTTTCTACTATAATTCATACTTAACCTTTCATACTAAGGCTACAGGTGGAGTGATGATTAGTCATCCATTCTTCCATACTTCCAAAAGATCCATGCTTGTATTCACATGGATATTCCTACCATAGATGCAGATCCCACAACCTCCCTGCCAGTAGATGGTTTTATGAGTTTCTATGGCCAAAAAATACATCTCCAGATTGCCAGCTTTTTGATAATTAGCCTCTAAAGAGAGTGAGGCTGGGCCTCAGATAACAGTCCATATATTTAAGGTTTTTCTAACTTGGTAGAATCTACCAGCACTGATAAGCTACTGTCACAAACTTCAGCATCAGAAGGATATCTCAATACCAGTTTATTAAAAGAGCAGGACTTTGGTGAAGAATTGAAATAATAGAACAATAGAACAATAGCATTTCATAGCCAAGAAAAAAGCCTCAACCTCCAAATTTTACACCCAAAGGAAGTGATTCTTAAAGAAATTAAGTAAATACATATTCATATTATTATATTATTATTAAATGAAGTAAATTTATATTTCCATTGGACCCTTGCATTGCTGCCACATTATCCATATTTTCTGGTTTTCCTCAGTAAGGGTTAAAAATCCAGGTGGAGATTTATTTCAAACTCTGTAATCGTCCTTCATTCAATCACCTTTTGAATCAAATTTACCTCCAACCTTAGCAGGATTCAGTGATTATAATCATCCTTCCATTCTTCTAAAGATCCATGAACACAAAGGAATCCTCCTTTTCTTCAATAGCAATGCTAATGTTCATTTGATTATTTTTTTCATAAGCAAAGGTAATGGGGCAGGGGAAGTGGAATCTTGGGTGTATTCCACAGAGCATATGGTAAACAAACCATTGTCTTCACGGGACTAAACATGATCTGGGTTAGCCAGACAAAGAGGGTTAAAGTAAGAGCTGATTCACTTACCTTCCAATCCAGGATAGTCAGTAGTCCCCAAACTAAATTGGTTAACTGGTGAGGTGAGAGAAGTGGGGAAACAGGGACTGTAGATGTCTGGGTCCTCAGGTTATTCCTAATTAGGAAACATGAGCAGAAGCAGGGAAGTTAGTGGTGGCCAAATCTAGCATTCTGGTGAATACTGGGAGTGAATCTACTTTAGGTATCTGATTCAAGACCTACTTTTTATTCTCTTTAAATGTGCTAATTGTAGCTCAGAAAGCTATAAGTCCTTTTGAAAGTAGAATGCTTTTTTTTATTTCAGCAAAAGGTTAGAGCTGACTATTTGCATTTAAAGACAAAGTAATCATTAAAGTGTAAAAAATTCTGGTTTTTTTACTTTACATTAAAGTGTAATTTTTACACTTTACACAAAAATTTACATTAAAGTGTAAAAAAATGAAGAGAATCTCAAAAATCAAAGAGATTTCAGAGAGAATGTCTATTCCAAGTCTTTCTTTGAGCAGTGGAAGCACTGATCTAATCGAATCAGTCCTGTGATGATGATGACAACAACTATGATGATGATGATGATGATGATGATGATGATGATATTTATTTGGTGCTTTAAAGTTTACAAAACACTGGACATATATAATATCATTTGATACAACAAACTGAGTTGGTTGCTATTATTATCTCTATTTTACAGATAAGGACACCGAGACACAAAAGGGTGAAGTGACTTATTCAAGGTTACCCTGTCTAGGGAGAGTCTGAGACAGGATTCAAACTCTTGTTTTCCTCATTCTCAGGTTTGTGCTCTACTCACTGCTACACTTAGTGGTCCAGATGATCTCTAAGATATTTTCTTTTTTTTTATTAGAAAGAATTTCCCATTGTTACATGATTCATGTTCTTGCTCTCTCTCACTCACCCCCTCAGCTCCCCCCTAAGCCCCCCATAGCCAGTAAGCATTTCCACTGGTTTCTTCATGTATCATCTATTAAGACCTATTTCCATAGTATTGATAATTGTTCTAGGGTGGTCATTAAGAGTTTACATCCAAATCATGTCCACATCAACCCATGTGTTCAAGCATTGATTTTCTTCTGTGTTTCCACTCCTGTAGTTCTTCCTCTGAATGTGGGTAGCGTTCCTTTCCATAAATCCCTCAGAATTGTCCCAGGTCATTGCATTGGTGCTTGTATAGAAGTCCATTACATTCAATTTTACTAGAGTGTATCCATCTCTGTGTACACTGTTCTCCTGGTTCTATTCCTTTCACTCTGCATCAATTCCTGGAGGTCATTCCAGTTCTCATGGAATTCCTCTAGTTTATTATTCCTTTGAACAAAATAGTATCCCATCACCAGCATATACCAAAATTTGTTCAGCCATTCCCCAATTGACAGGCATACCCTTGTTTTCCAGTTTTTTGCCACCACAAAGAGTGCAGCTATAAATATTTTTGTACATGTCTTTTTCCCTATGATCTCTTTGAGGTATAAACCCAGCAATAGTATGGCTGGATCAAAGGGCAGGCAATCTTTTAGCTCTCTTTGGGCATAGTTCCAAATTGCCATCCAGAATGGTTGGATTAGTTCACAACTCCACCAGAAATGCATTAATGTCCCAATTTTGCGACATCCCCTCCAACATTCATTACTCTCCCCTGCTGTCATTTTAGCCAATCTGCTGGGTGTGAGGTGATACCTCAGAGTTGTTTTGATTTGCATTTCTCTAATTGTTAGAGATTTAGAACACTTTCTCATGTGCTTACTGATAGTTTTGATTTCTTTATCTGAAAATTGCCTATTCATGTCCCTTGCCCATTTATCAATTGGGGAACGGCTTGATTTTTTATAGAATTGATTTAGTTCATTGTATATCTGTATAATTAGACCTCTGTCAGAATTTTTTGTTATAAAGATTTTTTCCCAATTTGTTGTTTCTCTTCTGATTTTGGTTACATTGTTTTTGTTTGTGCAAAAACATTTTAATTTAATATAATCAAAATTATTTCTTTTACATTTTGTAATTTTTTCTAACTCTCGCTTGGTTTTAAAATCTTTCCTTTCCCAGAGATCTGACAAGCATACTATTCTGTGTTCACTTAATTTACTTATAGTTTCCTTCTTTATATTTAAGTCATTCACCCATTCTGAATTTATCTTGGTGTAGGGTGTGAGATGTTGATCTAAACCTAATCTCTCCCATATTGTTTTCCAATTTTCCCAGCAGTTTTTGTCAAATAGTGGATTTTTGTCCCAAAAGTTGGGCTCTTTGGGTTTATCGTAGACTGTTTTTCTGATGTCACTTAACCCAACTCTATTCTAGTAATCCTCCCTTCTGTGTCTTAGCCAGTAACATATTGTTTTGAGTACAATAAGGGAAGGGATTAGGAGAACTGATTAAAAACAAAACACTGGTATAGAAGGAAATAGTGAAAGAAGAAAGGGCAGGACAAGGAGAGAGAATCAAAATATCTGGGAATACACTTGATAATTATAACTATGAATGTTCATGGGATGAACTTGCTCAAAAAATGGAAACAAATAGCAGAGTAGATTAGAAATCAAAATCCTACTATATGTTGATGACAAGAAACACACATGAGACAGGCAGACATACATAGAGTAAAAAAATGAAAGGATGGAGCAAAATCTATTGGGCTTCAACTGAGAAAAAGAAGGCAGGAGTCGCATGATTTCTGTCAGAGACAAAGTAAAAATAGATCTGATTAAAAGAGATAGGGAAAGCAATTACATCCTAATAAAAGGCAGTATAAACAATGAAGAAATATCAGTACTCAGCATTTATGTACCAAATAGTATGGCATCCAGATTTCTAAAGGAGAAGCTAATGGAGCTCAAGAATGAAATAGATAACAAAACTGTACTAGTGGGTGACCTCAACCTTTGCCTATCAGATCTAGATAAATCAAACTGAAAAATAAATAAGAGATAAGAGGGGTGAATGAAATCCTAGAAAAATTAGAGTTAATAGATATATAGAGTAAAACAGTTAAGGACAAAAAATAATATGCCTTCTTTTCAGCATCATGTGGAACATTCAGAAAGATAGACCATGTACTAGGGCATAGAAACATGGCAAACAAATGCAAAAAAGCAGAAATAATAAATGCAACCTTATCAGATCATAATGCAATAAAAATAGTTATTATTAAGAATACATGGAGAGGAAAACCAAAAACTAATTGGAAATTAAATAATATGATTCTCCAAAATAAGTTAGTGAAAGAACAAATCATAGAACCAACTAATAATTTCATCTAAGATGATGACAATGATGATACTTCTTACCAAAACCTATGGGATACAGCCAAAGCAGTTCTAAGAGGAAAATTTATATTACTGAGTGCACATATTAACAAATTAGGGAGGGCAGAGATTAATGAATTGGTCATGCAACTTAAAAAACTAGAAAATGAACAAATTTAAAATCCCCAGATGAAAACTAAATTAGAAATACTAAAAATCAAAGGAGAAATTAATAAAATTGAAAGTAAAAGAACTATTGAATTAATAAATAAGACTAGAAGCTGGTATTTTGAAAAACAGATAATAGACAAAGTTCTGATAAATCTAATTAAAAAGGGAAAGAAGAAAACCAAATTAACAGTATCTAAAATGAAAAGGAAGACCTGACCTCTAATGAAGAGGAAATTAAAGCAATCACTTAAAACTATTTTGGCCAATTATATGGCAATTGGTGATATGGATGAATATTTACAAAAATATAAATTGCCTAGATTAACAGTAGAAGAAATAGAATACTTAAATAATCCCATATCAGAAAAAGAAATTGAAAAAGCCATCAAAGAACTCCCTAAGAAAAAACTGCCAGGGCCTGATGGATTCACAAGTGAACTCTATCAAACATTCAAAGAACAACTAATCCCAGTGCTATACAAAATATCTGAAACAATAAGCAAAGAAGGAGTTTTACCAAATTCCTTTTATGACACAAATCTGGTACTGATTCCAAAGCCAAGCTGAGTAAAAACAGAGAAAGAAAACTAAAGACCAATCTCCCTAATGAACATAGATGCAAAAATCTTAAATAGAATACTAGCAAAAAGACTCCATCAAGTGATCATGAGGATAATCCATTATGATCAGGTGGGATTTATGCCAGGAATGCAGGGATGGTTCAACATTAGGAAAACCACCCACGTAAGTGACTATATCAACAAACTAACAAACAAAAATCACATAATTATCTCAATAGATGCTGAAAAAGCCTTTGACAAAATACAACACCCATTCCTATTGAAAACACTAGAAAGAATAGGAAAAGAAGGACCTTTCCTAAAAATAATAAACAGTATATATTTAAAACCATCAACAAGCATCATATGCAATGGAGATAAATTAGAAGCCTTCCCAATAAGATCAGGAGTGAATCAAGGATGCCCATTATTACCTCTATTATTTAACATTGTACTAGAAACATTAGCAGTAGCAATTAGAAAAGAAATTGAAGGTATTAAAACAGGCAATGAGGAGACTAAGCTATCACTCTTTGCAGATGATATGATGGTCTACTTAAAAAATCCTAGATAATCAACTAAAAAGAAATAATCAACAACTTTAGCAAAGTTGCAGGATGCAAAATAAATGCACATAAATCATCAGCATTTCTACATATTTCCAACACATCACAGCAACAAGAGTTAGAAAGAGAAACACCATTTAAAATCACCCTAGACAATATAAAATATTTAGTAATCTATCTACCAAAACAAACATAGGAATTGTATGAAAACAACTACAAAACACTTTCCAAACAATTAAAACTAGATCTAAACTATTGGAAAAACATTAATTGCTCATGAGTAGGATGAGCTAACACAATAAAAATGACCATTCTACCCAAATTAATTTACTTATTTAGTGCCATACCTATCAAACTACCAAGAAACTTTTTTACAGAATTAGAAATAACTATAACAAAGTTCATTTGGAAGAACAAAAGATCAAGAATATCAAGGGAAATAATAAAAAAAAAATGTGAAGGAAGGGGCCTAGCAGTACCACATATTAAACTATACTATAAAGAAGTGGTCATCAGAACAATATGGTGCTGCCTAAGAGACAGAAGGGAGGATCAGCGGAATAGACTTGGGGTAAGTGAAGTCTAAGATATTTTCTAACTCTAATTTGAAGATATGAAATAAAGCCGACTTTTGCTGGATATCTAGCTTAGCCAGTATAAGCCAAACCCATATGGTGTTGGCAGTTGTTATATCTGAATCCTTTGGGAACTGGGTGAATAGTGGAAAGAAAGCAAACATTTTCCTTTGCTCTAGTATCAATCAATTATATGCCAGTCACAATAATAACTACTGTGGGGATACCGAAAGAGAAGAAAGATAGTACCTATCCTCAAGGAGCTTACCATCAAAAGTGGGAGACAAAATGCAAACAAATATATACAAGGCAAGCTATCTACAGAATAAATAAGAGCTATTAACAAAAGGGAGGCACTAAAATTAAAGAACAGAATTATGCAAGAACAGAAACTTTAGGACCTACCACTTTCAGACTTGTTGAAGGTCCTGTACAGTATCATCTCTCCTTCCCTCAGGAGAACAGAGTGATGTAAAATAATCCTAGAGCACTGAATCTTCAGGCAGGGAGACCCAAGTTGAAATTCTGCCACAGACACTAGGTAAGTTTATTACCCTGGACATGTTACTTAACTCTCTGAGACTCAGCTTTCTTATCTGTGAAAGGGGAATAATAATAACCCCTACCTCATAAGGTAACAGTGAAGCTCAAATAAAGGCATATTTAAAGAATCTTATCAACTTCAAAGCACTATATGAAGTATCTCAAAAGTCTTTGTGAAAATAAGGGCTATATCTTAAATTCATGAAGCTTTAATCTGCAGTAAGACTTCCAGGACATCCTTTATAAATATTAACTATTATTATGCAAAGAAACTAGAGATTAAAATAGCAGATTCACTCAAATTGAAAATACTGATATTTCTTTGGACAGGAAAGACTTTGAGGGGCATAATTGAAAGGCAAAATCTTCTCAATCTGTGTACAAATCCCCCATTTCTCTTCTACGTAGAAAGTTCTCTTCCTATTTAGTAGCAATCTTCCTAGAAGGGGAAGATTAGAGATGTGTCAGTTGTGTTATAATGGATAGAATATGGACTTTGGAATCCAAACACATAAGTTCAAATACCAGCTTCAACAGTTACTATCTATGTGACATTGGGTAAATCACTCTCTAGAACTCATTTTTATCATCTATAAAATGGACTCTCATTTTTGGTCTCATTATAAGTCTATAATCTTATGACCTCAAAGGTCTTCTCCAACTCTTGATGCATTGATAATAAGCCTGGACATAATAATAAGGGTGCTTACCTCATAGGATTTCTATAAGAATCAAATGAGAAAATATATGGAAATCCCTTTGCAAATCCTAAAGCAAAATATATGTATTTATGTATATATGTATATTTATACAAATATGTCAGCTAATATTAGTACATGGTATCTTGATCTTGTTTGATCTTTGGCTGACTGCTTCTTAACTATTAAAAAAAAACCTCTTACCTTCTGTCTTAGAATCTATAATAAATATCTGTTCTAATTCAGAAAAGAAGTATGGACTAAGTAATTGGGGTTAGGGGACTTGCCCAGGGTCAAATAGCTTAACAAGTGTCTGAAGTCACATTTGAACCTAGGACCTCCCATCTCCAGGCTTGCCTCTCTGTCCATTGATCACTTACCTGCCTCTCACCCAGCAACTATTAACCATGAAATCCATCCTGAGTGGTAGTACAATATTTAGAAAGCTCTTTAGACTTGTCTAAAATGGAGGTGATAATTGTAAGATTTTGAGAAGGTTGTTTATGTGGAAGGTTAGGGACAAGATATGTCATTGCTATAAGGAACTCCTAGTCTTAAAGAGGCTCCTAGAGTGCTGAGAAATGGACTTGCCTTTGTAGTCAATGTCTTTCTGGCACCAAGAGTGCCTCTTTAGCTTTGAAGGCAGTGGACACAGACACTATGGGGTACTTACATCTTGGTTAGACAAAGAAGAGGCCAAGGCCATCCATTGCATCCTGAGCCATCACTAGTCATTGACTTTTGTCTTGCCACTGGACTTCAATGACTCTAGGAGAGAGAGTATGGCTGATGACTTCATGCAACTCTTCCTCCTTTAAATCCAACTTATGCATGAGTCAAAAGATAGTACCACTGATGCCATTCTGGTCCTCTGAGTATATGAAGGACAACAACCAACCAACCAACCAACCTTTCTCTGAACATGCATAGAAAGTGTTTTGAAAGGCTTAAAGAGTTATACAAATATGAGCTGCTCTTATTCTTATGACAGGTTAGCAAAGAACTGACCCTTGTTTTGGGATGCTTTAGGAGGAGATGGAAATGGAAACTTGCTTTTAAGCAAAATTCATTTTGGACCCTCATCCCACTGAAAGGAGCCCATGCTAAGAAGAAAAGGGCTGCCATGCCCAAAAGCCTTTGCCCCAATGTGCAGGCGAGGAGATTGAGAGCAGAAATATTAGGGGGGGAGGGAAAAAGTTCCACATTTTTATAGAGCTTGTTATGTGTCTGACATTTTGCCTCTTACAAATATGAACTCATTTGGTCCTCACAACAACCCTGAGAGGGATGTGGTATTATTTTCCCCACTTTCCAGTTGAGAAAACTGAAGTGAATGGAGGCTATGGAGGTTTGGTGATTTGTCCAGATGAAACAACTGGTCAATACATGAGACTAGATTTCAACTCAGGTCTTCTTGAGTGGGCAGCTAGATAGTTCAGTGGATAGAGTTCTGGAACTGGAATAGGATTCTGGAACTGGAATAGGGGCTCATCTTCCTGAGTTCAAATCTGACCTCAAACATAAACTAGTTGTGTTACCTTGGATAAGTCATTTAATCCTATTTGCCACATCTATAAAGTGAGCCGAAGAAGGAAATGGCAAATGACTCCAATACCTTTGCCAAGAAAACCAAAAATTGGGTCACAAAGAGTCGGACTTGACTGAAATAACTCAACAGTCACAACTTCCTGTCTCCAGGTCCAGCACTCTATCTACTGTGCCACCTGTTGCCATATTGAAGAAAGCTCTCACCACAAGTTGCTGGCCCCAGAACTCAGAACACTTAACCTTCAGTTTTAACCCACAAACACACCTCCATGCACACACACACACACACACACACACACACACACATTACTACTACTACTACTACTACTACTACTACTACTAATCCTTCTACTAATCCTGGGGTGATATTTCATGCTTCCCTACAGATACTAAGATATATAAGTTTTTATATTTTTTGAAAAGGTTTTTGAAACTGGGCATCTCTCTCCCTCATAGTAATCATATTCCCAACTGGCATCCCACAGGTGTAAACCACATGAGCAAATACACGCTTGAGGTGGGGATGGGGAGGAAGGAGGGAGGGTGGGGGAGGTGACGACAGTTCTGAATCTACAATGCATCATCCCAGGTGGCAGTTGGGCATCTGTTATATATTTTGGACCTCTTCCCCCCCACACACACATCCTAATAGCAATAAGGGTATTTCAGCAGATAAACATCTCAGATTGACCCAGAGAAAGCCATATGTTACAGAGAGCCTTGCAATGACTTAGGAAGATGGATAAGGGAAAAATGTGAGGGTTAAAACTTGCCAGTATTTTATCTCATGTCTTCGTCCATATTTATTTGAATGGCACATTTGATTCAAATTCCCAAACTGCATTTGATTAGTGGAAGACAAACCCCTGTAACCAGGCTCATGATAAGGTGCTTCTCTCTTCAGGAATTTGCTCCCAGGGACTTAAGCACAAATACTTTCACTCCACTTTCCTATGAGCACTCATAGCATACATGCGGTCACAAGCGATAATCCTGAGAAAGTTTTACAGGAAGAAAAATTATTCTGGTAACGGCAAATCAAGCATTTGCTGAGTTTTAGTAGGAGGTGTGAAAAATATGTAACTGTGCTCACAGTTGTTGCCATGGGCCTCACTTTCTTAGATCATGTGAGGAGGGGAGGCTAAAGGTGACTAGGGGCCTGTATCCATCTTTCTTTGATTATATCTCTCTCTCCTCCCTTAGACAGATCTTAAAAATAGTATTCAAAAACTTCTGGGGTACAAAAACTTTGATTTGGTCCATAAAATTCACATGGGGCAAATTCCACAATGACAGAAGCTACTTCACTCCTTCTCTTACCCTCAACCTTATCCTTCTGCTGTTCCTCCACAATTAATCATCTTCCCTAGAAAATAAATTCAGAATTGCTTCCCAGACACAGATAAATGCTTAACATGAAAGGGGGAATAAAGAGGGGATGCAATTCCTTTTAGAGCTGATGTCCCTATTTCATTAGCTCTTAGCTACTTCTTTTTGTATATTCAACCCAATTCAATAAGCAGTTATTAAGTATCTGTTCTGTGTGAGGAAGTTGAGGTCATACTCTGAAATCCAGTAACATTGATCTCCTTACTGTTCCTTGAAGAAGATATTCTATCTCTAGACTCCAAGTATTTTCTCTGACTGTCCCCCATGCCTAGAATACTACCCATCCTCATCTCTTTCTCCTGACTTCCCTCACTTCTTTCAAGGCTCCACTAAAATTCCCCCTTCTACATGAATTCTTTCCTGATCTATCCTTCTAATTCTAGTGACTCCCTTGAGGTGATGATTACTACCTTATCCTATATAGAGTTTATTTGTACATAGTTGTTTTTTTAATGTTGTCTCTCCAATTAAATTGTGAACTCCTTGAAGGAAGAGTCTGTCTTTTGCTCTTCCTTATGTCCCCAGTGCTTAGCTCAGTGTCTGTAACACAGTAGTTGTTGCTTATTGACTGACTGGTATGGTCAGTAGAAGGCTGGCCTCATTGTCTGGGAGACCTTGGTTCCAGACCCACCTCTTACTGGGTAACTTCCACTTCCCTCCCCATCTCTATTCCCTTCCACCCCTATCCCCAGAAAATCACTTAATGTCTCAGTACACCACAAGAGTCTCCCTAGGATGAGGCATTTCAGAGAAAGGGCTGATTTGCATTGGGAATGTCAAATTCCTTACTGGGAACTCTATAAAATCACTAGTTCAGAAACTCACACACAGTTGCATCTTCATACTCACACACACATACATGCATCTACTCACACACATACTCCCATATACCTTCATACAGTCACACACACACACAATCACATACATATATTCACTCATGAAGTCATGTCTGGTTACACACTCATACTCACACCCCCTTTCATATACATGGACACAAATGTGTGAGACACAGTACTAGAGCCTACAGATGCAAATTCAAAAATAAAACTATTCCTAATTCTAAGGAGCTTTCTCTTCTAGGGGTGCTTTGGACTGTCTTCAATAATTACTTGACTTTCCTTCAATCTCACATGAAGCTCATGTTTACCATCAGTTGTTTGTGTTAAGCTTTTCTTCACATCTTAGTCAATGACTGACCCTTTATTCTTATGGTCATTATTATTGAGACTGCTCATGTTTGCGTTTAATATTAATTACACAGTTTAAGGGCCCTTTGGCATTACAAAGCACAAAACCTGATGAGGTGCCTAGTAATGTATTAAAATTCCTATTTTATAGATGAAGTTGTTTAGAGACCCTTAATCAAGGACCTCGGTCATGCTGACCAGAATATCAAAGAATATCAGTAATAAGCTCAGGGTCATATAGCTAGGAAATACAGGCTGTGTTTCCCCCTACTCAAATTGCATCATGCTACCATTTTGATATCTTTGCTTTCCTTTTTTTTTTTAAACCTTGCCTTCTGTCTTGGAGTCATATTGACTCCAAGGCAGAAGAGTGGTAAGGGTAGGCAATGGGGGTTAAGTGACTTGCCCAGGGTCACACAGCTAGGAAGTGTCTTGCCCACTGTGGGCTAGATGAGGTGAAGAAGGCTTCATGGATGAGGGGACTTGATCTGAGCCTAAAAAGATGGGAAGGATTTACATAATCAGGAAGGAGAAGGTGAGTGAATGTAATGGAGGAACAGTTTTGGAGGTGGGAATGAGTGTTGTCAAGGAACTGAAGGGATTAGGATAGTAAGTGGTTAATTGTATGAATTGAGTAAACCATTTTGTGATTCAGTTCTGGAGCTAGCTCAGTTCCCTTTATATTCATTTTTGGGCCTATTCCAAATTCTGTCTTGTGAGAAAAATGTACTCAGCTGTGGGAATTGGAAGAAAACCTTATTGCATTGTTTGAACCTAGTTCTGCATGGATGGAAAACTGGACCACCTGTACCTGTTGTTTAGAGACCCTTAATCAAGGACTTCGGTCATGTTGACCAGAAGCTCAGTCAGATCCTAAGATTGATACAAGGAGTTTTCTCATAATTGTACATCTCAAGCTTATCTGAAAACTAGCCCCATACTTATCAGTTATTGTTTTTGTTGTCCTTTGATTGCATACAGATATTGTGGAGGAGTAGAACATCTCTTTCCTGAATTCAGAGAACTGCACCTGTTCCCTCTCCCCTTCCCAACTCGAAAAGTCCCTAATCTTTCCTTCAATTAGGAATCAGATTACCTAATGTTGCAGTGTTTCCTTTTAATTAATTGGTCTTATTTGAATAATTATTTTTACCATATAGAAAGTCTGTCTTCCCCTGTATTCAGGGTCCATCCCTAAACTGAGAAAGTTTAGTCCCCATTTGTTAGACAATTGGCATGCATTGCTTAATAAATCGATATGTTCAGAAGACGACACCTTTGTTTCCTCAGTTATTTCATCTTTTGCCAGTTATAGCATCAACATGTATATGGGTGATATAGGAGAGGGTAAGCTACATCCTTTACTAGAGCAGAGTATCTGTGTTGAAAATTAAAAGAGTAAGTGGTCAGATACATGGTGAGGGTCAGTTATACCTGCCTGACTTCAGCAGAGTGTTGGTATTCAAAAATAGGAGAAAAGGTTGGATATGAGAGAAGCAGTCTGCCATAGTAGATTATATATTATATATTTTTAAAAAAAATATTTGTTTGTTCCATTAAAATTCCCAGGTATCTCCCACCCTCCTTCTCCTTTCTGCACTAAAGAAGGCATAATTTAACAAAAAGATATATGTATATATAAAACTATGTCTTACTTGTGTCAAAGATGAGTTCTTTCTCTGGTGTTAGATATGCCCAAGTCATTCTACAAACAATATTTCTGTTGATGCATATAATGTTCTCTTGGTTTTGCTTGTTTCACTCTTCCTAATTTTATATAGGTTTTTCCATGTTTTTCTAAAATTAACCTGTTTATCTTTTCTTAAGGCACAATAATATTCCATCACAATCATGTACCACAACTTGTTTAGCCATTCCCCAACTGATGGGCATCCCATCAATTTCTAGTTTTTTCCACCACAAATTATTATTGATTAGGGAAATGCAAATTAAAACAACTCTGAGATATGATCTCATACCTATTGAAATGACTAAAATTATAGAATGGTAAAATGACAAATATTGTAGGGGATGTAGAAAAATAAGGGCACTGATATACTCTTTATTGATGGAAGTCTGAACTGACCCAACCACTTTAGAGAGAAATCTGGAATTCTGACCCCATAGTTATACAACTCTATATATCTTTTGACCTAGCAATTCAATTTTATGCTTATTTCCCAAGGTGATCAGGGAAAAAGGAAAAGAACCTATATGTTCTAAAATATTTATAGCAGCTAGTTAACATTTATTTAAATTTTTTAAGTTTACAAAATGCAAATCATGTTAAGTCATTTGTTAGTCACAACAACTTTGTAAGGTAGGGAAGGGAGAGACAATTATCTATTTTATAGATGAAAAAACTGAGGCCAAAAAAATTAAGTGACTTGCACATAGTTAGTAAGTGTTTAAAGCCAGATTTGAATTTTTTCCTGACTCCAAAACTCAGATCCTGTGGGATATTGTAGGAGGGATTTCTGTATATGGAGGGCAATTAGATTATGTGACCTTTCAGGTCTCTAGTTATGGGCGTATTAATTTATGAAAGAATTTATATCTGAAATAATGATTTTAGAATATATAAAAATTATGAATTCTGTAATGCCAAGTTGCTTTATAACTTTTAATATGTCTAATCATTTACAGTTATATAGCACTTTGGGATTTATAAAATTATTTCCTCACAGCAACTCTGTGGTGTAAGTGATAAAAAAAAATAATTATCCCATTTACATAGAAGGAGACTGAGATTCATTAGTGTATTCATGGTCAAACAGATAGTAAACTAGAGCTGGGATTTTAACCCAGGTTCTTTTGAATCCAGTTTAGCAAGCAGCCTTTCCACCAGATCTATGTTCACCATGGGATGAATTATATAATGATATTTAAGTATAGTTTAGCAATAATCAACTCCACAGGGAATCCATCCTTGATATTATCATCAAAAGATGCAATAGAATAAGTTACACTAACTTTTGAGTTAGAAAAACTGGGTTTGAGGATTTACTCTGCTCTTTCTTAACCATGTGGACAAAAGCAAGTCATTTGGTCTTTTCATGCTTCAATTTTATAATCTGTAAAATAGGAATGACAGTAATTGTGCTACTGAGCTCATAGGATTATTGTGAGAATAATTTTTGTAAACTGCATATTGCTTTATCAGTAGTGCTTTTTAAATTGTTTTTTTTTCTTATTAAATGACTGAGATGCTATGGATTAGCTCTTTATGTTCTTGGATAATGCTAGCTTTTGAATTCTCTTATTCAGTCATTTGGTTGATACCAGGAACTATAGCATTTCAGTACTATCCATGAGGTTTTCTTTGCAGAGATACTGGAGTGGTTTGCCATTTTCTTCTCCAATGGGTTCAGGCAAACAGAGGTTAAGTGATGTGCCTTGGGTCACACAACTAGTATCTGAGGCTGGATTTGAACTCAGGTCTTCCTGACTTTTAGTTCCAGTGCTCCATCCACTGAGCCACCTACCTGCCTGGCATTTTGATAGGTGGCCATTATAACCAATCATGAAAGCAAGCAAGCATTTATTACATGGCTACTGTACACCAAGAACTGTACTAGATGCCGAGTATGCAATTTTTAAAAAGTGAAAGTCTATTCCCTCAAGAATCTTACATTTTGGGGGCAACTAGTTAGTTCAAAGGATAGGAAGACAGACCTGGAGACAGGAGGTTCTGGGTTCAATTCTGATCTTGTATACTTCCTAGCTACGTGACCCTATGTAAGTCACTTAATCCCAGTTGCCTAGTCCTTACTGCTCTTCTGCCTTGGAACTAATGCTTAGAATCAATTCTAAGGTGTAAGTTAAGGGGTTAGAAAAAAAAAGAATTTTACACTTTATTGAGGGAGTCACTGCATTTATATGTATATATATATACTATAATACTGCATATATGTATATGTATAATGTATAAATATATGTGCATATGTGTAATGTATAAATATATGTATATATATGCATATATATTTACATGTAGATAGAAATAGATACAAAATAGTTTTGGGAGAAAGATCTAGCAGCTAGGGAGATCAATCTAATTGAATCCAAAAAACATTTGTTAAGTGACTACTATATCCAAGGCACTGTGTAAGAGCTGGGGATACAATTAATAGGAGTTCCAATTTATTATTCATCTGGGGGTTTTTAATTTGTTCTTTTTCTAGTTTTCTCTATTTTATTGATATAGTTACTCAGAAATATACATTTTCCCCCAAGTACTACTTTGGCTGTATCCCATAAATATTTTTGATATGTTGTCTCCTCATTTTCATTGTCTTCAATGAAATCAGTAATTGTTTCTATGATTTGTTTTTTAACCCATCAGTTTTGAAGAATGAGATTAGTTTCCAACTAATTTCTAATTTATCTCTCTAGGAACCCTTGCCAATCATAATTTTTATTGTATTATGATCTGAAAAACTTGCATTTATTATTTCTGCTTTTCTACATTTATTTGTAATGTTTGTATACCCTAGCACATAGTCAATCTTTGTATATGTACTGTGTGCTGCAGTAAAGAAGGTATAATCCTTTTTAATCCAATTCAATTTTTTCCAGATATGTATTAACTCTAATTTTTCTAAAATTTCATTTACTTTCCTTACTTCTTATTTATTTTTTGGTTCAATTTATCTAGATCTGATAGGGGAAGGTCAAGGTCCCTTAAACTCCTTTAGTTTCTCCTTTAAAAATCTGGATGGGGGGCAGCTGGATAGCTCAGTGGATAGAAAGTCAGGCCTAGAGATGGGAGGTCCTAGGTTCAAATCCAGCCTCAGACACTTCCCAGCTGTGTGACCCTGGGCAAGTCACTTGACCCCCATTGCCCACCCTTCTCACTCTTCTACCTATGAGCCAATACACAGAAGTTAAGGGTTTAAAAAAAAGTTGGATGCTATTACCATTTAGTGCATATGTGTTTAATTTTGATATTACTTCATTCTTTATAGTACCTTTTAGCAAGATGTAATTTCTTTCCTTTTATCTTTTAATCAGATCAATTTTTGCTCCAGCTTTGTCTGAGATCATGATTGCTACTCCTGCTTTTTTTACTTTAGATAATGCATAATAAATTCTGTTCAAACCGTTTACCTTTACTCTGTGTGTGTCTTCCTGCCTCAGAGGTGTTTCTTGTAAACAACATACAGTAGGATTCTGTTTTTTAATCCAAACTGATATCTGCTTCAATTTTATGGATGAGTTCATCCTATTCACATTCATAGTTATGATTACTAACTGTATATTGCCCTCCATCTTATCTTCCCCCTTTTGATCTTATTCTTTTTACTTTCACTCTGTTCCTCCTCACCAGTGTTTTGCTTTTTATCACCCCTCACTTTCTCCTCCCTCCAATTACCCCCTCGCTTCCCTTGTCTTATTCTCCTTCTATTTTTTCTTTAGGGTAAGATATAGTCCTATATCCCAATTAGTATGGTTGTTATTGCTTCACTGAGCCAGTTCTGATGAGAGTAAAGTTTAAGCATTGCCCATTACCACTCTCATCCTCCCCTCCACTGTATTTTAAGATTGATTGGAGGGGTTCTCATAATGGTTTCAAGCTTCCCTGCTTCTAGTCCATCTTGCTTCTCGAACCATGCCTGCGGATATAATTAATAAAAAGAAAGATAGTCTCTGTGCCCTCTAAGAGTTTCCAATCTAATTCAAGAACTTAAAATCTAATGGACTCAGCAAAGTGTTCCTGTAGAAGGGGGGCTGGGAGGTGAATCTTGAAGGATGCTTGAGATTCTAAGAGGCAGAGATGAGAGAGGAGCTTGATCCAAGAATAGGCAATAGTCAATGCAAACGTATGGAAACTAAAGATTTAGTATCACATATGAGAAACAGTTAGAAGACTATATGGAAGTAATTTTAGCTAACTTTGAAGGGAAGAAATGAGAATAAGTCCTGAAGAGCTTTAAACCCCAAACATAGATTATGTTTAATCCCAGAGATAATGAGTGAAGGGTATTTATTGACTAGAGGAGGTGATACCATAAGGCCTATAGTTTAGGCCAATGATGGGCAAACTTTTTAAAGAGGGGACCAAAGGAAAGGAAATGCTCATCTGTCAGTCTGTTTCTAAGGCAACTCTTTTGAAGTTTCATTGTATTGTATCCTACTCATTTTATTTGTCAGATTAGGAATAATGTCTTCCTGGGGATAGAACATTTCAGGGGGCTGCATCTGGCCCATGGGCTGTAGTTTGCCCATCACTGCTTTAGGCAAATTACTTTGGCAACTCTGTGGAGGATTAACTGGAGAAGGGAGAGAGACTTATAAATATAAAAATTATTAAATCAGCAATAAACTGGTTCATAAAATAATAGATTCATACTCTCGGTTGACCTTTAAGGTCATATAATCAACTTGCCCTCTGGAAAGACTAGTTAGGAGGCTACTAGAATAGATTAGGTGAGAAGTGCCGAAAAACTAAGCAAATATATTAGCTATGTGAGTGGTGAGCAAAGAATTGACAAAAGAAATATTTTTTAAGTTAGAATAGACAAAATTTGACAACTGGTTAAATATATGGCATTAGAAAGAGTGAAAAGTCAAGGACAACAACAAGATTGTGAATCTAGATGAATGGAAGAAAAATGATACCTTCTTTAAAAAAACAAGGAAGTTTGGAACAGTCTGGAGGGAATTGGATTTGTGTTTGCAATGCCTATGGAACATCCACTTTGGAATATCTATTAGGTAGTTTGTAGTTGTTGTTTGTTCTTTGTTTTCAAAGAGAACCAAAGACATCATGGACTAATGTCTTGATTTGTGAATAAATTAGATTTAAGCAAGACAGAATTGCCCAAAGATGTCAGCTTCATTCTTTCTTTTAGAGCCATTGAAGAACAATAGCAAGAAAAGAGGACATAGGCATCTTTGATGTCTGACCAAACTCTAATCACTCCACAGCACCTGCTTCAGTCACCTTCATGGCCTTTGGAACAAATTGTTCTCATCCACCCATTCCACTGGGGGGGATGTCTTTGCATGTTTGAGGTAGAAGTACCCCTAAATCACCAATGGGTTTATGGTCTATGGGTTACCAGTAATGTGTTTAGCCCCTCTGATGAAAAGGTTTACCAAGATGTGGCTATTGCACATGTTACAGCTTTTTAGAGCCACAGATCAGAGTTGAATGTTGAGTGGACACCTAATGTGGATAAGTAACCTTGAAAAGGTCTCAGAAAGCCCTCATGGCAGATGTGCTAGTCCTCCTTGGACACCCATTTACTCTAGGCAGTTTGTATTGGGATACTGGATCTCAGGGGGTACACTAAAGTAAATAATAGTAAAGCAGCTAAACTCAGAGAAAAGATTCTCTACCTAGAATGTTTTGGGCCATCATTTTTCTTAAGAAAAAGGACTATATGAGAAAATCATGAAGTTCTTTCCAATCCATGGATGAAATGATAGTCAATAAGGAAGTAGTAGGGTACAATGGAAAAACTACTGCATTCAAATTCAGAGACCCTCCATTCACATTCCAGCTCTACTACTAAGTGTGGCTTTGTACTGGCCAATCCATTCTATAGATCTCAGTTTTTTTCCATCTGTTGAATGAAGATAAGGGATTATTTGCTTTTCTAAGTTTTCCTGCAGTTCTAAATCTATGATCTTAAAAGTACTGTGTACACCATTTGGGCTGGAAGAAGAATGTTGTCAAACTCTAAATTTCAGAAGCAAGTCCAATGTTCATCTTCCACTTCTTGGTAGATCTACTGACATTTTGAGATGTGGTCAGTTCTCAATTATTTAACAAAGAAAAGATTGATCTATCCAAGTGGGTTGGGACCATGAGACTCAACTCTCATAATAGAAAAATTTTCCAAAGTAGTGTGAATTATCACTGTGACCCATGAGTAGTAAGGCTTCTGGATACTGGGCCAACACCTCTTTATGTATATGACTAACTAGAAATGCCTTGTCTGTCTCTGCATCATTTCCAGCACTCCCTGACTTTCCATTCTAATAACTTTGGCAAAGAAAAAGGAATGATATCCTTCTGGCCTGATTTGTTTTTGGCACATTGCTTCCATGTAATCTTTCCCTCTTATTCCTAACCTTCATGCACCATCTTTTTAATAACATCTACATGTGGACATGTAGATGTTATTAAAATGAATGTATGTGTGTATGTATTATATGTAGCATATATTATATATATAACAAATATAAGTAAATATATAATTGCAATTATATCTATTTCTCAGAAAGGATACAGATATCATCTATTTAATTTGCACAAAGCAGCTGGGTGGCTCAGTGGATTGAGAGCCAGGCCTAGAGACTGGAGGTCCTAGGTTCAAGTCCGGCCTCAGACACTTCCAGCTGTGTGACCTTGGGCAAGTCACTTGACCCCTATTGCCCACCCTTACCACTCCTGGGCCAAGGACGGTCCCTAGCCCGGATGAAAAAGGAGGAGGGTTGGGCATGGGGCTAGCAACCCCACCCTGTAAAAACTACATCTGCTAAAGAAACTGCAACCTTAAGTAGGGGCAGCTGGGCTAGCTCAGTGGATTGAAAGCCAGGCCTAGAGACGAAAGGTCCTAGGTTCAAATCGGGGCTCAGACACTTCCCAGCTGGGTGACCCTGAGCGACAGTGTGACCCATTGCCTACTGGTTGTGGCCCTATGCTCCTAGAATGGAGTCCCAGGATAAAAAAAATATATATATATATATATGTATATATATATATATATATATATATATAAATCTCATTCTCTTTATGGTTTAGAAGCTCATAATATTTAGAACTGAAAATAAAAGCCTTAGAAATCATCTAATCTAGCCCCCTCATCCTACATATGAAGCAACTGTATAGAAGGGAAATGATCACCCAAGATCACCCAACCAGCAAGTAGCAAAAGAAGCTTCAAATCCAGAATCTCTGATTCCTGATCCAACACTCATACCCATCTAACATAGCCGCCTCCTTATGAAGACAAATCCAGGAAAGAACATGATTCTAGTGTCTTAGATTTTATAAAATCTTGTTATTTCTTTCTTCATTGACTCTCACAAGTAGCATGTTCAACAACATTTATTAAGCACCTATATTGTGCTTGGTGGTAGGGATACAAAGACAAAAAATAAAATAAAATAAAATAGCCTCTTCCTGCAAGAAGCTTACATTCTACTGTGTTACCCATTGCAATCCAGACATCATGACTATGGAAACTTTCTACCACACCCATTTCCTATATTTTCTCTACTGTCAGCAATGAAAGGAAATATACTTCCCTGTTGAAAATATACATTACATTTCTACTTGCAGAGTTTATAATGATGATAGGTAACCATTAGAAAGAGTCTACTACTTGAAAAAAGAGAGAAAGGTTGCCCAAGAAAACCAAAGACCGATAACAATTATAGACTGAAGCCCCTAAAAACTATTTTGTAGAACTATTTCTGGCCAACCTTCTCCTCTTTCTTATCCTCCCACCAACAGCTCTGGCTAAAATTCTTTGCTGCTATTAATACCCCATAGCAATTGCTTCTGCATAGTCCAAAACATCTGGGATTGTTCTGTTTTTTTCTTATCTCACTGGTCATTTCATAGCATCTGGAGAAGTAGCTACACTGGGGCTACATCTTTTTCCTTCTCAGAGCTCTACCTCCCTTTGGTCTCTGGGTCCCGTGTTTTGGTTATTTCCATGGTATAGTCGGCTGTCTCTTAAAGTCAGTGTGTCATTTCCTCAGTTGGAGGGTCTACAACTGTTCTGGACAATACCTCTCCTTTAAGGAAGACTTTGCCTGGAGTATAGATTACTCATAAATCATAACTTCCTAACAGTAATAACATTCTTGGTCGTCTAGCAGGTGTGTTGCCTAGTGGTTTGTGATCTGTCTGTACAGCCCCTATCTCTGCCAGATACATATTTGTGCAACATCCATAGTGTATATACTATTGCCAAAAACTTTTTTTTCTTTGCTAGTGCAGACTTCCCTCTAACTGAAAACCAATACTCTAGATGAAGTGGTAACTACTTCTCAACTGTATCTCTGCCCACAGAGGCCCCTGCTGAGAGCTAACATTTGTATATCACTTTATAATTCCTAAAGCACCTTACAACAAACCTAGGAAGCTGGTGGTGCAGGCATTCTCAACTTCAATTTTGCAGATGAGAAAACCGAGGCAGA
>NC_058130.1:633858623-633887764 GCF_016433145.1 Gracilinanus agilis | reverse complement strand
TCTCTCTCTCTCTCTCTATTCCTCTCTCTCTCTCTCTTCCTCTCTCTCTTCCTCTCTCTCTCTCTCTCTTCCTCTCTCTCTCTCTCTCACCCCTCTCTCTGTGATTCTACCTATTCCCATTGGTTCATTTATTATCTCTATGCAGATGACCCCCAGATATATATCTAGTTCTAATAGCTCTCCTGCATTCCAATCTGATAACACCATCTGCAGTTTGGAAACTTTCAACTGGATATACTGTAAAAAATAAGTGGAATATATCATCCCTGACATATTTCAAGAGAAATATATCAGAAATGGAACTCATTATCTTTCCCCATAAAACTAAACCCTTCTCCTCCAATCTTCCTTTTTTCCATTGAGACCTTACCTAGTTGTCCATAACTCTCCTTTATGCACTCATTTTAGCTAAACTGGACTACTTGTTAGTTCCTGAACTTAGCACTCCAATTTCTGTCCCTATATTTTTGCACATATATTTAGAATGTACTAGTCTCTAGGTCAGCTAGGTAGCTTAGTGGATAGAACACCAAACCTGGACACAGTATGATCGGGGTTCAAATCTGGCCTCAGATACTTCCTGGCTGTGAAACCCTGGACAAGTCACTTAACCCCAATTGTCTAGCCCTTCCTACCTGTCTTGGAACTGATATTTGGTGAGGTTTAAAAAAAATTCAGATAAGAAGTGGTGAGATTCTAAATTAGGATGGTGGCCATATACACAGAGAAAAGAGGCTAGATAGGAGAAATTTTGGAAGTAGATGAACAAATTGTGGTAGCTGATTAGATATGAGGGAGAAGTTGATGGAAAGTGAAGAGTAAATATGAAACCAGTGTTACAAACCTAAATGCTGGAAAAGATACTAATATCCTCAATACAAGTAGGGAAGTCAGGAGGATTGGTGAATTCACAGGAAAGCTAATGAGCTATGTTTTGAACAAGTTGTGTTAGAGATGTACAGGATGTCCATCTGGAGATACCTGATAGACAATTAGTTACTTGAAATTAGAGTTCAGAGAAGAGATGAAAGCTGGAAATGTAAATCTGGAAGTCATCTGCTTAGAGATGATCATTGGACCCATTGGACTCAATAAACACAGAAAATTGAAGAGACCCTTGGAGAGTGTCTAGTGGGGAGGGAAGGAGTATTACATCTACACATAGTAGTCAAAATCCAGATAAGAATCCTGTAAAGGGGAATGGAAAGGATCATTTACTCATATAGAAAGAGTAACAGGAGAAAACAGTGTCAGGAAGACTGTGTCAAGGAAGAAAGAGTATCCAGGAGGAGAAAATAATTAGTTGTACTTGTCACAGGTAGGATATGCAACCAATTCTTTCCAAATTCAAGCCTACCACTCTATCCAGTATGCAATGCTGCCTCTTCTACATGTAAAATTTAAAATCTCATGCTTACTAATCTTTACCAAGCCTCTCTATTTTAAATATATAGTTTGCCTGTGTAATCCCTTCCTTAATCTGTTCTAGAGGGGATTACATCTGGATTTCAATAAGGCCACTGATAATATCTCTTATGGCATCTTTGTGAATAAGATATGATGTTAACTGGGTAATATTAAAAGTTTGCATTTTGGGCATTAGTTGGATAACTACATTCAAAATAGTTAATTAGTAGTCGTTAATATAGAGGGGGTGGTCTCTAGTGGTAGATGATGGGATTATGGATTTAGCTTTGTTCTGTTCAACTTTTAATATCAGTGATAAGGATAAAGATAATATACTTTCAGATCTACAGGTGACAATAATCTAAAGATCACAGTTGATGTGTTAGTCCCTGGGTTCACATATTTAGAACCTGAAGGGCCCTTATATGCAAGAATAAGGAAAAGGACAGGATTTATGAATTCATTGGTATAGGGAACCCCAGGATGAACAAATTTCTTCCACCAATGCAGGGTGGCAACTTCTCTGCAATTAATAGTCTTAGACAGCTGCCTATGTCACTGTGAGATTAAAAGAGTTATCAAGGATATATAACCAGTATGTGTTACAGGCAGAACTTGAATTTGTGTCTTTTTTGTTTTCAGACCTGCTTTCTTTCCACTCTGCCAAGTTATCTCAGATGATTGGATAAATTTTTTTAAACCTTCAACAGTCTAAAATGACATATCAAAAAAATTTTTTAAAAGATGGATTTTAAGAAGTAGAACATCTTACACTTAACTTTTAAAATTCAGTTACATCAGTCTACAAATAAAGAATAGGAAAGATATGGATAGCAGTTCATAGGAAAGCAGACCTTTTTAAGTTAATAAGCACTTCTAATGAAAGTCTGATAGGCAAGAACAGGAGCCATATGCCAATAGAGTAGTAACCAAAGAATATTAAAAGTTTTTAAAAGAAGAAATCCAGATTATCAACAACTATGTAAGATTTCTAAATGACTATAAAGAAAAAAAATTAAAACAACGTAGCTCTCACTTCAGGTCCAACAAATTGGTAAGCAATAAAAGACAGAAATGGTGTTGGAAGGGTTGTGGGAGGAGAGAGATATCAAAATATATATTATTGAAGGGACAGGTACTGAAGGAAATAATTTAAAATTATGTTTAAAAGTTATTAAATTATTTATACCTTTTGATGCAATGATTCTACTACTTGCCATACACTTCCAAAGAAGTTGAGGGAAAAATCCCATATATACCAATATACCAATAGAAGTAAAAAAAAATAGAAATAGAATGTGTCCATTTTTGGGGAACACAGCTGAATAAATTGTAGCATTATGGAGGTTAACAGAAAATCATTGTGCCAAAAGTAAGAATAAATACAAGGGAAAGCAAAGAAACATGGGAAGATCTGTACAAACTGGTTCACAGTAAAGAAGATAGACCAAGAGAGTTGTATACACAATGACAATGTAATAATTGAGATATTCCCCTCTCACACAATGGGGATCCTACGATAGCCACTCCATGTTCAGAGTACTCCATGGATCCATTTCTACTCAAAATAATTGTTCATAAGGACTTGCCAATATTTTTACCTTTTTTTCTCTAGTCAATCAGTGGATGCAATTAGTTAAAAGCAAAGACCTTTAACGATAAAGTCTAGTAAGAAGATTTTAAATATGACATTTCCCCTTACCCTCCACCACTTCCATAAAACTAAGGTGCACTCTTCAACATATACATATGACCTTTGGAGAGAGTAAGCATGAATAATCATTATATATGAGAGGCCCATCCATGGGAAATATATGTAAATAAGTTTCTGATGCCTCTGACTGTGAAACTGGGTTTTGCAGTACCACAAATCTCCAGATGATGAAAATTTTCTCATCATACTAAGTCTGATGCTTGCTGAATGTTCCACTGGATTCCATTGCTCTTATACTGACAACTGATCTCTGATTAATGGGTCCCATGATGATTGTGGTTAGATAGTCTGGTTTCATGGCATTTGGGACATATTTCTCTCTCCGCTAGTCCTATTTTCCCCCCTAAAATTCATGTTACTCTGATGAGCATTGCTCCCTGTAATCATATTTTGGACTAGTCTCTCAAGGACCACCCTAACCATATCAGCTTCAGTCTGCTAGGGTATATTGCCTAGAACCTCTCCCTAATAAGGACAAGCTAATAGTCCTTTAATCATAGCCAAAATACTAAACTAATAACATACAGGCAGATTTTAGATCCTTTTTTTATCTTATGTGTGGGAGGAGATCTAATTCATCTAATTTAGTGTTAGATATTCTTAAATGATTTCAAAATCTTCTCTGGCTTAGTCTGTAATTAAATTTGAACCCCCTCAAAAAAGATAAATCTTGGAAGCAAAGTCAAGGTTCCCCACTTAGCTTACTTTCCAGTTTTCATTATACATATCTGTCAGGAGAAAAGTTTGATTGTTTTTGGTATGAAATTTGACAAAGGTGAAAATAGTCCTTTTCCTCAAGGAGCCTATATTCTAATGTAAGAATCAACAAACAATTATATACTAATAAGATGTATATAGAAAAATTTGACATGATCTTAGAGCAGTGGCTCTCAAATTTTTTAATCTCAGGATCCCTTTACATTATTGAAGACCCTTCAAAGAGCATTTGTTTATGTGGGCTATATTTATGGATATTTACCACACAAAAAATTAAGCCATCTTAATATTTTCATGAAAAATATTTTGATTTCACTAACTCCCCTGAATGACGTTGTGGTGTCTAGACACACTTTGAAAATTGTCATCTTAGAGGGATAAAACAAACATGAAGAGAAATTGGCAAAGGATTCTTTTAGAAAGTGAGATTTTAGCTGTTTCCCATAGGAAGCTAAGGAAGCCAGATGATAAAGATGAGGAGGGTGAGAATTCCAGACATGGGGAATAGCAAGTGAAAATACTTAATAAAGATAATAATGCTTCAAGATAAATAGTGGAAAAGAAAATATGAGTTGATGTTGTAATGTGGATAACAACAATAACAAAATTTAATGCAATCTTAGAATGTGTAAAATTGAGATAAAGAGGAAGAGAGGCTATGATTCCACTGTACTCTTTCCTGATGAAATTTCCTTTGACCTACTGTGTTCAGTTCTTTATAACATATTTTAGTTAAGAGACTAGCAAGGTTAAAGCATAACTAAAAACATAAGTTTTTAACCTGAGGGTCCATGAACTTTAAAAAAATTTGAAAACTTTTTCAATATAATTATTTTCCTTTGTATTCCTGTATGATTTATTTTATAAACTAAAGAATATTATTCTGAAAAAGGGTCTATAAGTTTCACTAGACTGTCAGAAGGATCCATGACACACAGAAAAATGCTAAGAAGCCCTGTAGAAGGAAAACAAGAATGAGAGATGAGGAAGTGAGAGAATAAATCTTGAGAAAACTCACACTTTGAGTTGAAAAGGGCTATTGCAAAATCTCTGCCACAGACCCAGACCAAACTAAGGGCAGATTCACTGCTGCATCACTTCATAGTTTTCATCACCTCAAGATGGTAAGAGTACTGGAACCCATGTTATATAAGGAATTAGAGATATTTAATCGGTTGAAGAGGAAACTCGGGTCAACAGTGAATTGCTGGCATAGGTGATACTCTGCAGACTTCTCTATGAAAGTCCTGCTATGGCATAGCTTTTTTGCTGATTACGGAGGTCAAGTGTGTGAGGATCAGAGAGATAGCATCTCCTATTATGATTGAGATGGTGAAAAACAACAGATGTTACAGGAGTGAATCAGTGAATTTGCCCAACCTTTGATCCAAGTACACAGCAGAGACTTTGCAATGTCCTCCCTGGAATGTAAGTTCTCTTGGAATTTGTTCTTTCACTTAAGCTACACCCTACCCCTTGTAATTTGCTCAGGGATAAAATTCTAATCATGCCAGATCTAATAAAGACTAAAAGACAGCTAGTTGGCATAGTGGATAGAGAACTGGGCCTGAAGCTAGGAAAACTTGAATTCAAATCCAGAGCCAGACATTTTTAGCCTTGTGAGCTTGGATAACTTACCTCCATCTGCTTCAGTTTCTCTTCTATAAAATGGGGATAATAATAATTCTTGGGTTCTTGTGACTATTGAATGAGTTAGCATATATAAAAAAAGAGTTACCTTTGCAAACCTCGAAGCTATATAAATATTAACTACAAGCTATCTTTATTTTCTATTTCTTTAGAATAATTAGAATTCAAATTAAATGATTTGTTTTTAAAATTTTGACTTTCTTCTCTCAAATAGTTTATTAATAAATTACTATGATTGTTTAGATTATTCTAGAATTTCTTAGAGTACTTGGGATGGAGACTTAGGCTGACTGAAGTATACTTATTGTTCAAAGTATCCCTATATTGAACTCAGTAATCTGTGAAAATTCCAGAGTGAATGGAAATGAGTTACATATGTTTCCTGGGAGAGCAAGGTTCTTGGACTGGAACCCTGTTTGTGGTTTTTATTTTTAGCACCTTGGAAGCCCTCTCCCATGAGTCCCCAGAAAGCTATTCCAGGCCCAACGAAATTTAAAAGTCTGGTACTTTGTACCAGAGACTGCTAAGTGAGGAGAATTCAAAGAAAGGCAAATAATTACAAAAACAAAAACTTCCACCAGTCTTTGATCTTAAGGAGTTTATAATCTAATGAAAAAGACAATATGCAAACAATGAAGTACAAACAAGAAATATAAAGAGTAAATTAGAGATAATCATTCAATAGACATTTATTAAGTACTTCCTATATATCAGATACTGTACTAAACACGGAATACAAAAGAAAAGGCAAAAGTCAGTCTTCAAAGAACTCACAACCCACTGGAGGAGACAATATGCAAACAAATATATATATATATACACACACACACATATATATATATATATATATAAAGCAAGTTAGGATTAAAATGGATTTTTTCAATAGGATAAACAGGAAATAATGAAGAGAGGGAAGGTACTGGAAATAAGAGGGATTGGGAAAGATTTTCTATAAAAGAGAAGATTTTAGTTAGAACTTAAAGGAAGTCAGGGAGGTCACTAGTCATAGTGGAGGAGAGAGAGCATTCTAGACCTACAGGATGGCCAAAGAAAATGCTAGAAGCTGAGAGATGGATTGTCTTGATCATGGAACATCCAACAAGCCAGTGACCCTTGAAAGGTAGAAAAGTATGGGTCACTGGGTGAAAGAGAGTGAATGGTGAAAATTATGGATAGAAAAATATGGGTAATCCAAATTATGGGTCAATACCTACTCAAAATGATGGTTTACAGGCCCCCATCAATGTGTTTGTTCATTAAAACATCAGGAAAAGACATGTCAGTTCAAATCAAAAGGCATTTGATCAATTACATAGTAAATGAAGTGATATGATCCTCTTCCTACACTTATAACTAACCTCAAATATCTACTCCCTCATAGGTTAACATGGCACAAGTTGGAGTATACACATAAAGAATACACTTGACTAGATCAAACATGGAGGGACACATATCCAGAAAACATGCTAGACCTAGATATATAGTTTTCTGGGGCAACAAATATTTCTAATATTCTTTAGCTGCCAGAGCCCTTTTGTGAAATGTCAGGTTGTCCTTTGCTGGGCATTGCGTCTATACTGTCCATTTTGGTCTACTGAGTGTCTCTGTTGGTCTTTAATTATGGTACTCCTTGCTACCATCTGTTGATCTTTGGTCTCATTGGTCCATCTGCTGCCCTCTGCTACCATCTGCTGGTACACAGCCACTGGTAAGTACTTTTCCTTGCAACTGAGGATTAAACTTTTTTTTTTTTTTTTTTTTTGGTCTACCTAGCTCCAACACACAGTAAAAGACTCTGCTAGCCAAACCAGGAAGCCAGAAAAAAAAAGACAACAGAAGCTCTCAAGCTAGGGCTAAAATGGATTTTCTAATTGTGTCTTCTTCAGTTGTCCCTGAAAGTGCCTGATATGATAGAATATAAACTCCTTGAGGGCAAGGTAGGTTTCACTTCTTTTTTTTGAATGCCTAATACTTGACACATTTAATTAATACTTGATTAATCTAAACTAATTATTAGACTTGGGGTTAAAAGATCCTTTTAAATTCTCCTCAAATCACTGATTCATTCACTTATTTTTTAATTCGATACACATTTATTAAACACCAACTAAACTTGTTTATTCTTTAATATATCCCTTAATCATGCTTTAATACCCACTTAAAATGATGGCTTACAGGCCCTCATGAATGTGTTTATTCACAGAAACACCAGGAAAAGATATATTAGTTCAAATCAAAAGACATTTGCTCAAATAGCACAGTAAATTATGTGACAAAATTTCCTTTTTCCATCCTCCCTTCCCAGTAACATTAAGGATACTCTCAAAAGTCACAACACAAGTGAGAGTATACACACAAAAGAACACACTTAAGCAGGTCAAACATGGAGCAGCATACACTAAAATATTTTGGGGACATCAAACAACAAACATATGTACAGTTGGGGAGGTGGGGGGGCTAGAGAGATGATTTCCCTAGCTCTTGCTTCCAGCATGTTTCTGGTTGCCATAAGAATCAATTGGGGGGGGGGGGCAGTTAGGTGGCTCAGTGGATTGAGAGTCAGGCCCAGAGACGAGAGGTCCTAGGTTCAAATCTGGCATCAGATACTTCCTAGCTGTGTGACCCTGGGCAAGTCACTTACCCCTTTCCCCCAACATTGCCTAACCCTTATTGCTCTTGTGCCTTGGAACCAATACATAGTATTGATTCCGAGACTGGAGGTAAGGGTTTAAAAAAAAAAAAAAGAATCAACTTGGGAACAAAAGAAGAAATGTGAGATCTTTGGGACTATTGGTTTCTACCTCAAAACCTTTGTTCTATATTGCTATCTTTATTGTATATACCAGTCATCAAAAATATTCTGCTCTTTATTTGGCATTCCTGTACTACATGCATAAAATCAAATCAGCTCTCCCTTCTGTGTAACTGGACAGAATTTTAGACAGAAATGCCATCACAGCTTTTTTTGGTCAAATTATAAGGAAAATGTTTTCAGCTAAGTCTCATCTGACCCTTGTTTGAAAGTGTAGGTTTGAAATGGTTCCTGTCTGCACTTAATCCACATAGCACAATGGAAAAGAATATCCATTCTTAAAGAAAGAGAGAAAAGAAAAAAAGGGGGAAAGAAAGAGGAATAGTGACAAAGACAGAGACATTATTTGTTCAGTTTCCACATATTATAACTTCTGGAAGTGGAGGAAATAATAACTGTGGTCAAATATTTGAAGAGTTGTCTTGTGGAATAGAAATTAGACATTGTATGTATCTACAAAGAGAAGAACTAAGACAAATGGGTGGAAATTATAGAATGTGAAGGCCACTTCTTCCTCTGAAATTCTATGCCTGTTCTCTGCGATATTTTTTAAAAGGTATTATGCTAGGCCTAGTAAGCATAGGATCTTTGGAAAATTTTTTATTCAGTATGTTTATACCACAAATGCTCAAATCCACCAAAAGAAACTTCTTACCCTGAGAATATAATTTTCAATAATAGCACTAAAAATAGAAGACAAAAAAGTGTATATGGGAGAGATGGAGGCAAAGACAGAAAGATAGAGGCAGAGAGAAACAGCAACAGAGAGGAGAGAGATAGACTGAGAGGCAGAAAGACAGAGAATGAAAGAGAGATACAGAGACAGAAAAAGAGAGGCAGAGAGTCAAAGAGACAGAAATGAAGAGACAGAGAGAAAGACAGTAGAAAGAGAGACAGAAACAGCGAGGAAAAAAGAGAAGCAAAGATAGAGGGAAACAAAGAAAGAGCTACAGAGAGACAAGGGAAGTAAAGAGGTAATGAAAGAGAGAAAGACAGAGACAGAAAGACAAAGAGACATAGAGGAAAAAGAAAGCCAGAGATAGAGAGACAGAGACAAAAAGAGACAAAGAGAGAGACAGAGAAGCAGCTGTATCTGAGTTCTTCTCTGGCCACCAACGGAACACTACTTCCAGCTGTTGCTCCACCAGCCCTAAAAAACAAAAAGTGAGTTACTGCCTGTCATTTCCCAGACTGTATGGATCCAAAGTAAAAGAAAACAACTGCCTACACTACATTTCAAACTGGATTTTCTATTGGTATCTCAAACTCAACATGTTGAAAACAGAATTCATTGTCTTTCCCTGAGAAACACACTCATCTTCTGAACATTTTGTTAACTATTGAAAGCACCATCTTTCTAGACACCCAAGTTGATACCCTCCTCACCTCTTTATTGTCACTCCATATAACCAATCAGTTGCTAAATCCCGATATGTCCTCCTCAAGATCTCTAGTAGACATCCCCTTCTCTTCATTCACAGCCACCACTCTAATATAGGGTCTCATTAGCTCTTATACTAATACTAATACTAATTCTAATACTAATACTAATTCTAATACTAATACTAATACTAATACTAATACTAATACTAATAAAATAATGTTCTTGTCAGCCTGCCTTGAGGGTCTCCTGACTCCATCCATCATAAAACTGCCAGGGTAATTTTCCTGAAGAGAAAATTTGACCATGTCATTGCCATGTTCCTGCACTCAGTGAACTCCAATAGCTCCTTATCATCCTTTTTATCAGGATCAAATATAATATTTGGAATGGAGGGACAGGGTATTTGTAATTTAAAGCTCTTCACAACCTTGTCTTTTTCTACCTTCCCAGTCTTCTTATATATTACCCCTTTTTAAAATCCAGGCATCTTGGTCTACTTGCTATTCTTCACACAGGATGGTCCATCTCTATTACAAGTTCACTAAATTATTGGAATTTTGCTAAGCACTAACGTTACAAAAACAAACAAAAGGCCCTTCACAAGGAGTTTATGTTTGGCATTTTTTCATATTTTCAGTGCTTAGCAAAATTCATTGCTTAGTAGACTTGTAATAAATATTTGTTGATTGGTTGAAGACCGGTTTGGTAGAAGCCCACATCATTGCTTCCAGTCTATTTAGAGTTCTAGAGCTTCCTCCTAGGCACCCCCAGAGGACATGAGACAATATTGTAGCTTGAAAGCATTTCAAGCTCTCAGGCATCCCTCAGGAGGACCATGGGAGGTCCTCCATACCCCTTTCAAGAGGTTTATCAATTGTTGATCCAGGAGGTCGGTCCAAGTGTATGAAAAACAGAAGGCCCTCTCCTCACTTAAATCACACAGTCGTCTGCTCCCACACTTTTCTAACACTTAGGGATCTGGCTATCACTAGGGGAGGGTCAGGGGTATTCCATTTTGAGCAGCTAAAAGGCATTAAGGTATAAGTTAATACTTAGGATATTGCCCGGGTTGGCTAAACAGACAGAAATCTAACTTAACAAGGATGGCATATTTTTACTCATCATCATTAGCTTTATAATCAGGAGTGCTTAATTTGTGTGTGTGTGTGTGTGTGTGTGTGTGTGTGTGTGTGTGTGTGTGTGTGTGTGAAAGAGAGAGAGAGAGAGAGACCAAGACCCTTCAGACAGTCTGGGAAAGTCTATGGAGCTCTTCCTAGAATAATGTTTTACTTTATTTTATTTTTTTCAAGCTACATTAAAATATCCAATATCCAAATAACTCCCTCCTCCTTCTACTATCCCCACTAGAGAAGGCATCATTTCACATAAGAACCATGTCTTATTTATTTCTATTTATCAGTTCTTTCTCTGGAGGTGGGCATACACAAGTCATTCTTCAAACAATATTTCAACTGTTGTATCCATTGTTTTCTTGGTTCTGCCGGTTTTACTCTTCCTAATTTCATGTAGGTCTTTCTATGTTTTTCCAGAATTAACCTGTTTGTCATTTCTTATGGCACAGTTTCCATCACAGACATATGCCACAACTTTTTCAGATCGGCTGAAGTGATAAAAGGGTCAAATGACAAATGTTGGAGGGGATGTAGAAAAATAGGGACACTAATACACTGTTGGTGAAACTGTGTGAACAGATACAACAACCATTTTGGAGAGTATTCTGAAATTATGCTCAAAGAATTATAAAACTGTGTATACCATCTGACCCAGCAATAGCATTATTAGGCTTATTTCCTAAGGTGATCAAGGAAAAAGGAAAAGAACCTCTAAGTTCTAAAATATTTATAGTAGTTCTCTTTGTGGTGGCAAAGAATTGGAAATTGAAATGAGGCCCATCAAATGGGGAAGGGCTAAACAAAAACAATGTTTTTAAATGCCTAAAGTGAAATACATAGGATTACAAAGTAAAACAATTATATCAATGTGTAGGTATTAGAATTTTCTTTTTTTTTAGTTCACAGACTCCAAGTTAAGAGGATCTGTTTCTAACACTTGTCTAGGTTTGGAATGAGCTGCCTTACAAGATGTATACTGTCCACTGACAGAAGTGTTCAAAGAGAGACTGTATGGCCACTTCTCAGAAATGTGGTGAAGGAAATCTGTCCACTTGGTAGGGGTTTGGGAAAAAATGATCTCTGAAATCCCCTTCAACATTAGATTCTCTGATTCTGCATTTCTAGGCTAGGCTCTACTGTCATAAAATTTCCAAGTTCAGAATGTTTTCAGATTCTCTTTCAGACATCTGCACAACATTGTTGTCCACTTTTTCCCCCAAGTGCACTCTCATGCTCTCTCATCCTTTTCCCAGGTTTTATGTTAGTCTATAAAATTTAGAGTAAATCTGAGGCCAAAGAAATTGTCTGATGCTACGTACACCAATGAACCTAACATTCTTCTCACGTCCTGAGGATTAGCCTAGATAATGTATGAGAAAGCACTTCACTAAAAGAACATTTTATGTAATCTTCCCAGATGCAAGTGTATTATTATATAAATACTATATAAATCATTATCATCATTGTCACACTATCACAGAGAACTCTACTGTAGGTATTTTGCCTGCTCTGGTGGGCCCCATTCCATCCTACAAAACTTCATGGGAATTCTGAGTTACTGAATGAGAGCCACATTTATAGTTCAGTTAGTAAGTACCTGAGTGAATAAGTAAGTGAGCCCTGCTAACCACTGTTTCAGGAAAACTAAATCTAACTTCATACATGTATTTCAAATTCTTGGCAGCAGCTTTGCCCAGTAAAAAATAATAATAACTCACAATTACATAATACTTTATGGTTTATAAAGTTCTTTTATACATATTATCATACTTGATCTTCACATCATGTGGTTGATAGTACAATAATTATCATTCCTGTTTTATTAATGAGTAAGCAGGATTAGAAAGGCTAAGTGACTTTTCCAAAATTGTAATTAATTAGAGGCAAGGCAGCCTTTGTTCCAAGGTCTTTGTGTTCTGAATCCAATGTTATTTTCAATGCACCAATTTGCCCTTACTATATCACACAACCATGAACCAAATTAAACAAGATTTTTACTTTCTCTAAAATTGTAGGCCATATTTCTTTTTTTTAAAATGATTTACACAAGCTGACCAAAATCTCTCTTCAGAAAAATCACATTCAAGTTCCATTGTCCTGGTAGGGTCTTCTGCAGATAGCTTTTTAGATTGAAAGGGTGGGGAAAGAAGTTGTACTTTGTTTTCCTAGATTTTTTAGCAAAGCATTTGATAAGATCTATCATACTATCTTATGGACAAATTAGAGAAATGTGGACTAGGCAGTATTACAGCCAGCTGGATTTAGAAAGGGTTAAAAAGTCAAAGATAAAATGAATAATCAAATGTCAACTTTTAAAAAGCTGACAGCAGAATGCTCCAAGGATCTATTCCTGGCCCTGTACTATTAACACTTTACTGAATGACTTAGATAAAGTCACAGATGTCATGTTTATAAAACTGGCCAATTATGCAAGTTTTAGAGAAAACCAATTGTATTCTAGACCCTATTCCTAGAGCATAGGTAGTGCAATGGGTAGAATGATGAGCCTGGAAGCAAGAAAGATGCAAGTTCAGATACTCTCAAGAGCTTACCAAGGAAAACATTACACAGTGACAACAATACTGTATGATGATCTATTGTGAATGATTTTATTATCAGCTATGCAAGGATCCAGGGAATCGTGACGAAAAAGAATATCCTTTGTCATAGAAGGAATTGATGGAGTCTGAATGCAGATTGAAGCATACAATTTTTCACTTTATTTCCTTCATGATTTTTTTTTCTTGTATAAGTGCTATGTGTCTTCTTTCACAACATGAAGAACAGGGAGATATGTATTGATATCATATGTATAACCTAGATCATATTATCTGCCACCCTGGGAAGGGAGGTAGGAATGGGAAGGAGGGAGAGAACATAGATTGCAAAATGTCAGAAAACAATTATTAAATTTTTATTATTAATTAAATTATCATTTAATTGTTAATTAAATTAAGTTATTAAAAACATGTAAAAAAAGAAAACTTTTTTAAAAGCCTACTAGCTGTGGGAACATAGGCTTAACTTAACCTCTGTCAGTCTCAGTTTCTTTATCTGTAGAATGAGTGGATTGGACTCAAATTACTTCCTAGCTCCTTTCTAGCTCCAAATGTATCAACTGATAGGATACTCTGTGCTCACCTTGTATTTGTTCCCACTTGTTACTATAATTTGATTTTTGATATATCCAACCATGCTAGCAACTTGATTCTTTTATATGTCAATCATATGTGTGTATGTGTGTGTGTGTGTGTGTGTGTGTGTGTGTGTGTGTGTGTAATGGACCTACCAAAAAAATATATTTGAGAGACAACAATTTGTCACTCTATACTTCTTTTGTCTGATTCTCAGAATTATTTCATTATTATTAACTCACTGTTATTGATTATTGTTATTATTCATCCCATTTGTAGATGGAGGGTAATTGACATCCTTAGAACAAGGTGGGATCTGGTCCAGTGGATTGCATAATCTCAATGTTTTCGATCTAAGTCATTAGGATTTAAGATGGAACTGAAGTCAGCTATATGACTAACCCCATGGGAACTGATGAGACCACCAAAAAGGAGAGATGGGAGAGAACAAAGGGTTTCTCTCCTAGAACAAAACCTTGAATATACCTTCGGAGGTGCAGCCTATGGATGATGTCCAATGGGAGGATGTTGAACAGCCAGGGGGGTATATAGATGAGATAATAAAATGATTAGGTAGCTGGGTTAGTGTCTGTGAAGTAATGTAACAGAAAAAGGTGAAACAGGCTCTAGAGTAGAGAAATGAATGTCTACAGGGGCATCAAGAGTGGTGCTTGAACTGCCAATGAAGATGGTTCTTTAGAGCCTAAAGCTGAATTAGCCAGTAGTAGATGTACCAATTGCTGTGGCAGGCCTGTCTTCTCCTTGGTCTGCCTAATATACTCTGCCCATCTTGGTGGCAAATTTAAGATTTAAAGGACCCTAGTAATCTTAAGTCTTTTTTTTCTTTTTTGGTAAGGATAGTAAGTATTGAGGAGGAATTCAAATGCCCAAGGAACTTAGAACCTGGACACCTGGTCTTTATCCTCATTACCATCCTTGAGATTTGGAGAGAAAGGCAAGCTTGGGAATAAGAACTATGTCAGGTTGTAATCCACAAAATATAAGTAACCAGAGAACCAGACAATTTAATTCAACTTAAAAAGTTTTTATTAAATGCCTGCATTGTACCATACAGTGTTACATGCTGATATCAAGATTAAAAATAGTGCTTCAATGTGTTTATGTTCCATTAGAAGAAAGGAACAACATTTGCAGAAATGGGTTATATTTGTACCAATGTATGATAAATATTTGTGACATAAACCTATGTATCATGGCCCATATGTGGATTTTATAAATATATACATAAATACATACAGAGGGAGAAAGGGAGGGAGAGGGCAAGGGAGAGACAGGGACAGAGACAGAGACAGAGACAGACAGAGAGAGATAATATAAACACCTGATTATTTGACTTCCTGCAACCCCACTGTACCTCCCTGATATGGTCACTATAAGTGGAAGTTTCATTTGTGGTATTCCTACATTTTCAATTAGCAAAATCTGAATCGTGGATAGATAGATGGATATATGATGTATATAGGCATGTGTACATGTATATGTGCCTATATATGTATATATCTGTATGAATATATGCAAGTATTTCTGTCTCTTTTTTCATGTCCGAACACTTAGAAAAGGCTGCCTATAATTGTTTACTGAACTTGTTCTCCTCTCTCAATCTTTTGCAACCTGATCATCACTTGCAACCTTGATAACTTTATCCAAACTATTTAATTTCCAGGTTTAATAGCCTTTTCTGAAACCTCATTCTTTTTGCTCTGTCTGTAGCCTTTGGTATTATTGATATTATTTCTCTCAGAAATTCTTTCTCTTTCCTGAGTCTGTGATACAATTGTCTCTTAGTTCCTCTTGCCTATTCAACAGGTCTTTTTCACTATCCTTTGCTAGTCTCTGTTTTAGCGTTTCTCCTTTGCTCTCTTTATATTCTCCCTTTTGGTGGCCTCATAAGTTCCCATAGTTTTAGTTACGTAGTTGATTTCCAGAGTTTCATATCCATTTCTGTTCTCTTTCCTCAGCTCCAGTCCTACATTATCACCTACCTTGTGGACCTCTGTCTTCCTGAATTCAACATGTCTTAAATAGAACAAATTGGTTTTTCCCTTGAAATCTGGAGTTCTCAATTTCCCGTTTCTAACAAGGACACCAACATCTTTCCAGTCACCAAGGTTCCCAACCTCAGAATCATCCCAAACTCTTCATTGTCCCTCACCACACTTATCTAAGCAGGTTATTAAATCTTAATATTTCTATCTCCCCAGTATTCATTCTCTTCTATACACTCATAGAAAAATCACTCTAATTCAAACTCTCATCACTTATCACTTGGACTGTTGCAAATAACCACCTAATTGCTCTGCTATCAGTCTCTTCCTTTCATAATTTATCCTCCATGCAACTGCTAAAGAGATACAGGCATTTTATTGTGCTTCCTTTATTGAACTCTAAAGATATTCCATTTTTTACAAATTAAAGGTTTGTGGCAACTGATCTAAGCAAGTCTATCGAGCCAATTTTCCAACAGCATGAGCTCACATCATGTCTCTCTGTCACATTTTGGTAATTCTTGCAATATTCCAATTTTTTTCATCATTATTAGATTTGCTATAGTGATCTGTGATGAGTGAACTTTGATGTTATTATTTTCATTGTTTTGGGGTGCCATATAAGATGGCAAAGTTGTTGATAAAGTTTTCTGTGTTCTGACTGTTCTACCTATCTTTTTATCTGTCGTTCTCCCTCTCTTCAGGCCTCCTTATTCCCTAAAAAACAGCAATATTGAAATTAGGTCAGTTAATCATTCTACCATGGGCTTTAAATGTTCAGGTGAAAGGAAGAGTCAATCAATGAGGCAAACTTCATTGTTGTCTTATTTTCAGAAATTGCTACAAGCCACCCTAGCCTCCAGGAACCACCAGTCTGATCAAGCAGCAGCCTTCAATATTCAGGGAAGGCCTACCACCAGCAAAAAAAATTACAACTTATTGAAGGCTTAGATGAGTCTACATTTTTATTAATAAGTTATTTTAAATTAAGATATGCATATTTTTTCATAGACATGATACTTTTGCAGACTTAGTGAACTAGAGTACTTTTATGTGCACTGGAAACCCAAAAAATTTGTGTGATTTTCTTTTTAATATTCACCTTATTGTGGTGATCTGGAACTGACTCTATAATATCTCCAAGGTATGTTTATATTCCTAAAGCACAGTTTTGATCATAGTACTCTTTCTGCTGGCATTTCCCCATGCTGAGAAAGCTCTTTCTTCTCATCTCCCTCTATTAGGATTCTTGGTTTCCTTCAAAACTCAGATTAAATGTCATCTGCTGTATGAGGCCTTTCTTAATCTCCCAACTACTAGTGTCTCCTTACCAAAATTACCTAGTATTTGTTTTCTATATATTTTCTCTTTACCTGTATGTTTTTGTTGCCTCACCAATAGAATATATGCTCCTAGAAGTCAGGCATTGTTTCTACTTTTTATCCCTAATACCTCACACAATAGGTGGCACACAGCTAGTACAGATGATTGCCATCTTTAATATTATGCTTTTAGACTTTTTAAATTTCTATCTTGGATCCTTTACCAACCATAGCAAGGGCAGTGTTACGCAGTAAAAACTCAGATGACTAGAGCTACAAATAATATGCTTTGTCCAACAAATGAAAGGGGTTAAATGTGAGTGATTATTTAGAAAAAAGGTTTTTTTTTGTGGGAAAGGAGAATCTACAGGTAGCAAATTTTGACCAAACGAAATTCTTACCTTTGTACCAAAGCAGCTCACTTTCTTCCCTCTTGTAAGACAAGTTGTTGTTGTTCTTCGGTCATTTCATTTATGTCCATCTCTTCATAACCCCATTTTAGGTTTTCTTGGCTAAGACACTAAAGTGGTTTAGTGCCTTTACCTTCTCCAGTTCATTTTACAGATGAGGAAACTGAGGCAAACAGGGATTAAGCCCAAAGTCATACAGATAGTAAATAGCTTTGGCCAGATTTCAAATCAAGAATACGAGTCTTCCTGAAAATCCAGTGTACTCTATCCACTGTACTACCTAGCTGCCCAGGCAGAGAGATCATTTAATATAGTATAGAGAAAAAGCAAATATAAGTATCATTTTGAATTATTCAACAGAGTTTATGTGAGTAAACAAGCAGAACAATCCAGTCTGTCATTTGTAGACTGCTCTGCCTGATCCAAGAGAGGCAAGCCTGGTACCATGTGCCAGTTGTTCCCTCTCAAAGCATAGATTTTAAAAAGCTGAAAGTATTACTGAAGCTCAGCCTCTGATGAGAAGTGGTCCATAGCATCATTTGTGTGCAGTTTTCTGTTAAAATTATGGTCTAGACCAGTGATGGGCAAACTTTTTAAAGAGGGGCCAAAGGAAAGGAAATGCTCATCTGTTGGTCTGTTTTTAAGGCAACTCTTTCGAAGTTTCATTGTATTGTATCCTACTCATTGTATTTATCAGATTAGGAATAATGTCGCAGAGCCTGATAGAACATTTCAGGGGGCCACATCTGGCCCATGGCCCAGGCCATAGTTTACCCATCACTGATCTAGGGGGCAGCTGGGTGGCTCAGTGGATTGAGAGCCAGGCCTAGAGATGGGAGGTCCTAGGTTCAAATCTGACCTCAGACACTTCTTAGATGTGTGACCCTGGGCAAATCCCTTGACCCCCATTGTCCACCCTTACCACTCTTCCGCCTTGGAGTCAATACGTAGTATTGACTCCAAGACGGAAGGTAAGGGTTTAAAAAAAATGTTATGGTCTATTTCTTATCCCTGACTTGAATATGAATTTCAAATGAAAAGATTATCTAAAGAGTTAGGTAAAATGTGGTACCTTGTTGGGTCTTGTTTTTTCTTTTAATCTCCCTGCAATAAGGAGCATTGTACCTTTGTGAGGATGTTCTCAGATTCTAATCTTTTTCCCCAAAAAATTTTGTTTTGTGCTTTAAACTAATGTCAGCATTTTTCCATTGGTTCTTTTGGATTAGAACAAGTCCTTATTTTTAATATTCAAACCACAAGTCCAGCATGTGGTTTGGCCTGTGGTGGTGCAGTTGGTATAACAGAATATATTACACTTAAACACTCAGCTGCCATTCATTTTGGATTTTCCCCCTTGCTCACTCATGGATACCCACTGGAAAAAAACAACAACAACCTCCCTCTTCCCTTTTGAAATGAAATCAATTGTGTATGAATTGATCTTTCAGGGGAAGGAGAAGAAAATGACAAAGAATCTAGACTTGTTTCTTAATTATCTTCAAATGGGTCCCAGATTCAAGATAGGTTGGCCCTAGTGAGTTAGTGGGTGGGTTAGTGTGTTCAGAATGAGATAGGAGCACCTTTACTTTCCTCTGGGCTTTGCACCTATCACCACCAATAGTGAGTAAGAATCGTATAGCTCAGCACATATTGGTATAACATTTGGCACAAAAGTTCTCATTCTAGTCACTTTTGGTGGGGGTGTGTTTTAACAGAGGTGAGAGGGAGGAGAGCTACCCTAAGGACTTAGAAATACTTCAGAAATATATAACTTCATCATCTACTTTTGGTAAGAAGGATCTAAAGACTCATCTGTTAGATTTTGTGTGCATTTGTGCATGTGTGTGTATGTAGTAATAATTCATGAGACTAGAAAAAATTCTGGCACCTCAATCTACCACTTAGTAGCTGACAGATACTAGCAGCAATGTATTTAAATTCATCTGTGTACAATATTGGATAGGGGAAGGGACTATTCAGTATGCTGTTTATTAAAACAAAACTGGAACTTAGAAAAATATTTTTTTTGTTCAATGAAAATGGCAGATTTAAATTCAGTGTTGTCAACCAAAAAGAATCAGTTTTACTAAGAAGTAAACATTCAGGAATCACATTTGAAAATGTGGGTGAGAGAACTGATTTTCTATGAATTGGCTAATAATATTGTGAGGTTGTATTTTTGTTGAGATGTGTTATATTGTATGTATGTGTACAAGTGCACACAGAGAGAGCTCCTGCCGAGTTCATAAAATTCAGAAAAGATCTTGATTTTGTTCGTCTCAATGAAAACTCACTGGAAGGCCAAAAATAGAGTATGAACTTCTTTTCTAAAAATCATTTTGTGTTCAATGATAATCCATTTGAATTTTATAGTCAACTGTCATCATTAGTAGTTGTCAAAATATTGAAAATGTGATGATATTTGAAAAGAATATTTTAATCTGAAAAATGCTCCATGATCACATTGTGCTCTGTATTTTATATCTCTGTCACAGAGGTATAGCTGCTTGTTCTCTTCTTTAATGAACTCTTTTAAAAATATGTATGTCTCCTTCTGCAATACATCTTCAAAAAATAAGATTGATATTAAATCAGGTTTTTAAATTTTTTTTCTAATAAAAATCATTTTGATCACTATATTTTAATATGATGATTTCTTTTATGTATTTTACCTTATACACTTAGAAACATTATTCTGAGAAAAGAAGTATAGAGTGCTTTAGACTTTCAAAGGGGTCCATGAAAAAAAGGTTTAACAACCTCTGATCTAGTCCAACTTCCTTATTTTATAAGTGAAGAAACTGAGGCTCAGACAGGTTATGACATATCCAAGATTAGGTAGGCAAAAGTTGCAGAGCCAACATTTGACCCAGGACTTCTGACTTTAATCCAGTGTTCTTCCCACTTCACTATGCAGAATAACATCAAGTGAACTTTTTGAGGTGTGGTTCAGGGATGGTTAGTGGCTTCATATACTCTATGCCAGAGCAAAAACAATCCACGAAGTTTGGAAAGTCCCTAAACAAAAGGCAAGAACAAGCACATATCTCTAGGTCTGGAATTGGAAAAGAACTCAAAAGCTACCTAGTTGAACCCCTTTAGTTTTACAGATGAGGCCTAGGGAGATTTAGTGACTTGCTCACAGTCAGATGAATAATGCCAGAGGGAAGATTTGAACCCAAATCTTCTGACCTTGGAGCCAGTTCTCATTCTACTCTTTCCACCACGCATTTTTACCTAGTTAGAAGGCTAGGTGGGGATCATGGTGGTCAGACCTTGAAGAGAAATAGTTTTCCTGCCAACTTGGCATGTTGGTGGTCCTGTGGAGGAGATGACACTAGCTTGTAATAATTGCCTTGGCTGCATCAGTCTATGTTGGAATGAAATGTAGTGGAGGCTTACCTCGAGAAATCTGGATCTTCTTGGCATGCATGACAGTTTGTAGTTACAAAGCAAGACTTGTCACTTTGACTGAAATTTGCTGGTGGCCGATGTTTAGACCAGAAACAAGCTTCTTGAATTTCCTGCCAGTCTCAATTATTTGAAGACTCTATGAGGACAGTTGCTGCAGAGCTACCACATAATATTAGAGTATAAATAAAGGCAAAGTATTATAGGCTTTGACAGTAGGGGGAACTTCTTGTTGATAGTTTATTAGTTACTAAAATCTTGAATATATTTATAATCCCAGGTCATCAGTGATGGAAGGCCCTGAAGGGTTCATCTAGTTCAATCAATCAAAAAACATTTATTAAGCTTTTGCTAGGTGCCAGGCATAGCACCAAGCTCTGGGGATATGAAGACAAAAGGAAAACCAAAACCATATTAACAACAATATACACAAAAGGAATGTTAGATAGTTTGGGGAGGTAGCCAAGAGAATCATTCATTAGAATTCATGTAGAAGGTGTCCTTTGAACAGAGTGGTAAAGCTAACCAAGAATTCCAAGAGGAATTAAAGAAAAGGCACAGGGAAGAAAAGCATCAATACGTATTCTTCCAGTATGAGAGCTATGCTGTACAAAGGCACGGAGATGGGAGATGAAACCTCAGGCGACAGGAACAATAAATAAGCCAGTATAACTGTACCACAAAGAACAAGATGAAAAGACCGGGGTCCAAAGAGCGGAGCAGTCTTACTAACGAAGCAGATCTGAGGCTCAAACCCAGGTGCCCTGACTCCGAGTTTAGTTTCTTTCATGCTATATCACGATACTTCTTTTCCAAGGATTCCATTTCCAATGTCACCTAAGTGAAACTTGGAGCCATTGGTCACTTAAAGTTTAGGACGTGCTTCTACTTTAAGAATCCCTGATTTCAGTGTGATGCTAGTCAAAACCTTTCCATATTTGAATGGATGATCTTCTGGTGTTGTCCTGATGGAGGAAAAAAAAAAAACAAAACCATACAAGCAAACCTGGTGGACAGTCGTTCAGTGGTGGAGACCAAATTTAGTTCAAATGACAGATGCACATTCCATTACTGAGCCCACGCTCAGATCCTTTCAAGCATGTTGGGACCTGTCAGAGCATGTCCCCATTGGCAGAGCCTGCAAGAACTCAGGGTTCCCTCCCTACCCCACCGTGAGGCATTACATAAACTCGGACTCTGTCTCAAGGAAGGAGATGTCAATACTGACCAAATTACCTACATTTTTTTAAAGCTCAGTAATGTTCTTGCAAATGGTTGTTCCACTTGAAAAACATCACCCTCATCCACTCCCTCAGTACGTGTACTCCCATAGCTGAGGAAATGGGTATGGCAGTTTCAATCAGACTCAAACTCACATGAAAAATGTCCTCGTATTGAAAGAAAGGCTAGGCATTGTCTCAACCAGGTGTCTTATAATACTAGACAGAAATTCCGAAATCCTCTTCTTTGCATTGATATTTTCCTTGACATTATTTTTTTTCTCTGTGACTCTGAGAGGAAATACTCATAATTATTGGCCCTTCGTGTAATGATTATCACATTTTTTATTCCAGAGAAAAGGCAGCAAAAACACCCCTGGAAACACATTCCTTGTGGTAATCTGAAACCCTCCATTTGAGTAAGATTCTGATTGATTTCAGCAGAACAAAGGGACAATTGCATCTCATTTGAAACCCAGATGAGAGTCCCCATATTTTATTTTAAATTGGGAGTGAGAATGGTTGGGTGGTCAATACTTCAAGGGGGTGGGGGGATTTGAAGAGTGCTGGGTTAGAATGACTTTTCTGGGCTGGAGTTGGTTAACTGGGAACTCTAAAACCTTGAGAAGGGAGGCTGAAGGGGGACCTGCCGCCTGCAAACACTTATTCCCATCAACACTACCCCAAGGAAGTGCTGAAATGCAGGGTCCCTCGTTCTGATCTTGTGTCTGCCCTGGTCTGAATTAGCTGCGGGAACAGGAAATAGATCAACACTGTTCATAACGAAGGAGCCAAAGCAGGAGGGGAGGGTCTTCTGCTTTCAATCAAGAGGGGGGCCACAATCTCAGCCGCCATCAGTGAATCTCAACCATCAGCCCATCCTTGGTTAGCTGAGGAACTGAACTCTACTAATGGATGGGATTACAGTCTCTGTGACCAAGGCCCATTTCATGTATAGAATTCCTGTCAATTCCAAGGGAAAATGTGCATAGAGAAAGCCATATGGGATAAGTTAATGGCAAGATGAACACTTAAAGCCTGCCTATCACTTTGGTGTTGTGGTAGAGAGAAAGAAGTGGAGTCCAACCCTTTTTCTTTAATTTACACAATTTCCAATTTGGAATGGTCAGAGAAAAAGAAGGCAAAGAAATTCCCACTTATCTCTCTTGACTCCAGCTTGGGAGTCATTTTGAACACAGGTTTATCTGGGATCTGAGTTGTAGTTTCCAGTTCACCAATATTGCTTCCAAGTTCATTGACTGTTCCAAGCTAATAATGATTTCTTGTTGTTGTTGACTGACTCTAAACCCACTAGTAAAACAGGTTCCAATCTAAATTACTATAGTTTTGTTGGAATTAACTTCCTCTATTTTGTGTGCAAAGAAGTGCTTTGAAATCCAAACTCCTAGCCAATTGCTATATTCCGGCAAAGGCTCAGAGGAAGAGAGCGTGACCTATTCCCAGAGTGGAAGATGGTTGAAGGGAGATGGAGCAGGGCAGCAGCATCTACAAAGTTTCCTGGCTCCTCTTAAGTCAATTCTTCAGAGTGTGACTTCATTATTTTGTTTGAAGTGAATTCCCAGAACCTCACACACACACACCCATATTCAAATATAAGTACAAAAACAGAGAGTATGTTATTTTTAAGATCATTTGCCATTTTTGATTATCCACACGTCCACTCCTCCCCTTGAGTAAGAATTGACCACACTTTGAATTCGTATTGGAGAAGAAAGGTCTGTGAAAGCCCAACATTTTGTGGAGTAAGCCTGCAGTTTCTTAATGATTCCAACCCATTTAGAACTTTAGCCACCTCCTTGTGGGAAGGAAGGCATCTTTTGAAAGTGCATCGCTTTTTTTCACCAATTCACCAAAGCTAATTGTTTCAAGAAAATATCTGGATATTTTGTATGTACAACATTAAACTTCTAGATATTAGGAAAATTGAAGTAGAATTAAATGGTATTCAGTTGGCTTAAAAGCTAGGGTAATTTCAAAAAGTGGCTCATGCCCAAAAGCAGTTTATATATTCTAGGTGTACAAATAGAGCACTAAAACCAATGAGGGATAAAGAATAAGGTCAGTTGTTTCGTAAACTGTTGGCAAAATGACTAATTAAGGTGGATTCCTGCCTCCCCTCCTCACGCCCCTCCACCTTTTTCAGTGGTTGCTGTGGTGTCACTTAAAGACAGAGAAGCTGACTCAGTGTTTCCTCATTTCCTTAAGAAAGGGAAAGGAACTCTTTCATGTAGAGCAAAGGAAGATCAGTCCTTGCCTTTAGAAACTAATCAAAACAATATGATTGGAGATGACTCTTCAGGAAATCTCTATGTCCCAAACCCAATGACTAGTCCAAGGTAAGAAGGAATTTTCCAAATTCTGGAACCATGAAGCAGTAGAAGAATAGTTGGATGGAGCTCACAAGTTAATGGAGAAAGATTAAAGCAATTCAAAGGTGAATTGAGGGACTTTGGAAATGTAATACTATGATTTGGTATCAGATTCAAATTCCTTCAAAAGGAACTGTGAAACCAGAGGGGAAAAGTTTGGTTAAGACTATTTTAAAAATTCTCTCTTTTCCTCCCTCTCCCTTTCCCTGAATCAATCAATCTCTCTCTCTCTCTCTCTCTCTCTCTCTCTCTCTCTCTCTCTCTCTCTCTCTCTCTCTCCCTGGCCATTCCTGTCTCCCTCTCCTTCTCTCTCCCCACACTCTCTCCCCCTCTCTCTATTTTCCTCTCCCCTTCTCTCTGTCTCTTCCTCTCAATATATTTTGCCTGATCAAAGACACTGCTAGATCTAGCACTGAGTATAGAAAGGAAGTTTTATAAAAAATATTTTTCTCAGAAAGGGAAATAAATAAGATAGTTTTATCACAAACCCCAGATCAGGAAAAAATAGTATTTCATGAGGATCTTGATCCATCTCTTTCATAATGCTCCCAATAAGCATAGGCAAACAAGAGTACCATGAATATAACTGCAGCTTTTGTACCCACAACCTAGGCAGCTAAATGGTATAGTTAAGAGAGAACTGACCTTGGAATCAGGAGGATCTGAGTTCAAATCCTGGCTCAGATACTTTATTAGCTGTGTGATTCTAGGCAAGCTATTTGATTTTTCTCAACCCATCCTCATTTATAAAACAGGTATAACAGTAACTTAATAGCTATGTTTGTTGTGAGGATCAAATAAGATACCATATATATATATATATATATATATATATATATATATATATATATAGTACTTTGCAAACTCCAAAACAATCTGTAAATGCTATTTACCATTGTTCCTTGAACAAGATACTGTATAGAGAAACTTTATGAAAAATAAAAAATATCCAAACTAAATCAATATGTACATCAGTGAACAGGGAAGGCCATTGAAAGCTAGTTTGGGAAATATGATATGAAGTCAAGAAATGAAAGAGGTCAAAGGTTATATACTAGGAGATAACATATCATGGTATTTCAGAAAGTGCACTGACTGGAATCAGGGGAAATAAGTTTAGATTCAAGATGAAATTAAGATTATTAAAAATTAAAGACTATCAATAAAAAAATCTATTCGGGGGTGAGGGGTGGGGAAGGAAAATACAATTACATAACAAAGTCCCTTACCAGTGGTGCATTACTTCCTCCTCCAACAAGTAAGTCTTTCTGCACCATCTTTTCCTTTTCCTGCATAATTGTTTTGTGTGGTATTTGTCATTCATCTATATACAATTAGTCCCCTTATCAACCAACTCTACTTTATAATTTTTTTCAGATTAAAAGAAAAAAGCAAAACTTTCCATTGAAGGATTTAAAATGACAAAATCTCAGTCTACATGTGACAAGAAAGCTGTTGAACAATAGATTTTTATTCAAAGAATTTTACCACAAAATAAATTGAAGTTCATATGTGAAAAATGACACCCTGCCCCCCCCAAAACCAAAAACTACCGATTGTATTTTATTAGGACCCTGGGACTCCATTCCTTTGAAAGCCTTCCACCTTAAACAATAGTTCCCATGACCATGGGAAGATGACATGTGAAATGCCTTTTAATATTATCATTTACTCTATTGTAGGATCCCAGTTACATTTTCTGTTCAAAGGGCTCCTTTTCCCCTAACTCAGAAGATGAGTAAGATGAAGACACTACAAACATCACACTAAAACCTCTTCAGGACATGGGACTCCTTTCAGAAAAGAAGAAATTGCCCACATCAGGGGTAAATCAGTCTAGCAAACACCCAACTTCCCCATTAAAGAGTCACAGTTTACAAAGAGGGGGCTAGACATCAATAAATCACTTTTTCTTAGAGCTTCCACTCATTGTTCATAGAATAATAGAATCTCAGAGTAGGAAGATATCCCCAAAGTCTTCTAATCTTCATAGTCAAACCTGGAATCCTATCTACTACAACCCTGGGCAAATCATAGTACAGTCTCTGTTTGAAGACTTCCAGCAATGAGGAATTCATTATCTTCAAATACAGCCCATTTCATTTCTGAACAGCTCTAAATTTCTAAAAATTTAGTGTTGACATGGAACCTGCCTTCCTATTCCTCTCATCCTTTGGTTCTAGTTCTCCCCCATGGAGTCAGATTGTAAGGGTAGGTTGATAAATATTTAACAACTGAATTTCCAGAGCAAAACAAAACAAAACAAAACAAACAAACAAACAAACAAAACAGTATACTTGACACACTTTTAAATTTAATCAACATTATTAACATTTTCTCCAGTACTTTATTGTCTAGAAAATCAACAAAACAATCAAACCTCCTTTTGTAGCCTTTGCTATTTTGAACTGGCTCCAACAAAACCTAGTCAATCAGTACAAGTATAGTCCTTCTGTCTTATAATAATTCCTCAGATGTTTGAAGATAATTATCTCATCCCCACCCTCCAGACATACAGGAATATCTTCTCTTATCCAGGCTAAAAATCCCTCTTCCTGATACCACTCCCGCTCATGTTTAGAGACCTCTTCATGGACTCTAAAACAGAGATACCTAATTCAGGAAGCTAAATAAATAAATATATAAAAATTTAAAAGCTTTATTTAGAACCATCATTAAAATACAAACAACCAGCAAGCAAATTAAAAAGATCAAAGAAACACTTAGTGGTAACCAGTACTGACCAAGTACAGGAAGCAATAAAACTAAAAGGAGAGAAGCAGGCTGAGAAGTGATTTACCTAGAGTCCCATCACTCCTGGGTTCTCTTTAAAACAGAGTGGTGAGCCAGGGGAAAGACTTAAGATTCTAGCCATTCCAAGACCTAGATTCAGTCTCTGGAAGATAACTGTTTCAAACACCACCCTTTTATCTTCTTCTGAGTCACTCTATCCAACTCTCCTTTTTCTCTCTTTGTCTCTGTGCCTCCCTGTCCCTCTGACTCTATGTCTCTCTTTGTCTCTGATTCTCTCCAAGATATTTAAAAACTGTCAGTACAAAAGAAAGTCTGTCCTCTGTTTCAATCCCATGAGAGTGTTATCCCTTCATGAGTTTAGAAAAAGTAAAGCTCTTAAGGACTTTAGTGACTGTAAATATGCATTGCATGTGTGTGTGAATATATATATATATGTTTATATATATACCCATACACATGCACATATATACCTATATGTGTGTAGGCATACATATTTCTTTATATATGTACATATATATATGTACATATATATATATATATAAACTCTTTAAGGATTTGTAATTTCACTGATGTGAATTCATATGGCAATGACTCCAAGCCTTAAAAGATGATTTTCCTGAATCGTTTTAGTCCAATGACTCATTTCCTAGTTGATATTAGCCTGGTCATTAGCCTGGGATAACACAAACTCAGCGAGGTTGTCCTTAGATGATTGGTAAACAATCTATTGCTGGACCTATAGGCAAAGCTCTTCCAGTCAAATTTGGGCTCCAATGGCATAGCCTACAAGAACCCAGAATCATCTCCCTGCTGCAATGAGAGGTATGCAGGTCAGACTTTAGAAATCAAAAAACATGATTATAAAATGCATGGTTTAAGTGATGGCATTTGGAGTGGGCAAGACAATGATAATGACTGATGGAGAAAAAGCAAGACTATTTGGCTCTTGCTTCTGTTTATTTGTTTTTCTGCCAAGAAAATAATATTTTGACTTGAAAAGTCAGAATAAAAATGGCTCATGGAGAGTTGAACCTAAGGTAAACAAGGAGATAGAGAGTACCCAGCTGCCCTTGATTAGTGTAAGTCCCCAGGTCCAGACAAACTTACATCTGAAGTTACTGAAAGGACTAACAGATGTGATTGGTGAGGAATTGTCAGTGTTCTTTGAAATATCATGGAGAATGAAAGAGGTGCTACAGGACTGGAGCAGGGCAAATGTCATTTTTTTAAAAAAGAAGACAATGGAATCCACAAAATAGGCTCTTGAATTTGCCTTAGATTACTGGAAAATTTCTTGAATATTATCAAAGGGAAGGGTATTGAACATCCAGGAAAGGAAATAATGATCACAAAGAGTTAGCATGACCAAGAATAGATCATGCCAAAGTAATCTCATTTTCTTTTTGGACATGTATACTATTGACCAATCAATCAATAATCACTTATAGATTTGGGTAGGACAAAATATAATGTCTCATATTTTGGAAAAGCATTTGACAAAGCCTCTTTTATTCTCTTTGTGGAGGAGATAAGAGCACAGTTAAAGGTGGATTTGAAACTGATTCAATAGTTGAATATAAGGATTAATCATTAGTGGAAGGAAGGAAGGAAGGAAGGAAGGAAGGAAGGAAGGAAGGAAGGAAGGAAGGAAGGAAGGAAGGGAGGAAGGGAGGAAGG
>NC_058130.1:633847943-633858263 GCF_016433145.1 Gracilinanus agilis | reverse complement strand
GGAAGGAGGGAGGGAGGGAGGGAAGGAAGAATTTATTAAGCATCTATTATATGCCAGATAATATGCAAAATGCTTCCAAATATTTTTTTCATTTGATACTCATAACAACCCTAAGGGGTAGTGTTATTATCATCTCCTTTTTATGGAATAATTGAGGCAGACAGAGGTTTAGTGACCTACTCAAAGTCACAAAGTTAGTATCTTTCTAATTGTTTAGTGTCCACTTGGAAGGCAATCTCTAATGTAGTGCCCCAAGGATCTGTTCTAAGTTTTGTATTGTTAAATGCCTTTATCAATCACTTTGATAAAGAAAAAAAAAGGCATGTTTATCCAATTTAAGAATGGCCCTAAGCCTAGAGAGATAGTCAACACATTACCTAAAAGAATTAGTATCTAATAAGGAATCTTAATAGGCTTAACATCAATAGAAAAATATAGTGGCAGCTAGGTAGCTAAGTGGATAGAGTACTTGGCCTGGAGACAGGAGGGCCTGTGTTCAAATCTCTTCTCAAAAAGATACTTCTTAACTGTGTGACCCTGGGCAAGTTACTTAACTCCACTTGCCTAGCTCTTCTTCCTTAGAACTGATACTGATATATAGTATTAATTCTAAGATGAAATGTAAGATTTAAAAAATTTGAAAATCGATCAAATATAAATTGAACAAGATTTCAATTAAGCAAATATTTAAGTGACTATCATGTTCAAGAAACAAAAACAAATCGTCTCCCGACCTCCAAAAATTAGAATCCTCATAGAGAAACGTATCTAGTGGTAAATGTAGTCTTAAATGAGTTCAAAAGATCAACTCCTTAAATTCAAGATGGAGGAGGTATTTCTGAAAGATAAGAGCAATTTTTTTGAAATTGATTAGGGCTCTTAGAGGATCTCAAGCTTAAAATGAGTCAACAATGTGATCTGGTGGCCTTCCCCACCTCCCCCCAAAATGCAGTTTTAGCCATTAAGTGAAGCAACAGGCCAAAGAAGAGGGAGATTTAGGGTCATCTCACTGGTTGGAACACATTTCAATTGTGCTTAGTTCTGGGAGTTACCTTTTTGGAAGGACGAAGATAAAATGAAGCATAGCCTACATGATGAGCAGTTTCAAGATCATACTTTATAAGGATCTGCTGAATGAACTGTAGTTGTTTAGCCTGTAAGAGAGAAAAGTTGGGGTGAACATGACAGTTATCTTCAAGTCTTTGAAGGGTTTTTTGCAGAAGAAAACAATAGGATTAGTCTTACCTGCCTTAGAACTAGGAGCAGTGGTTGTAAGGAAAAGGCCAAATCCATACCTCTGAGCACATTCTCATCATTTCCAAAACATATTGACTCAAACTTTCCTCACAATTCCCCACTTTCCTTCTACCTCTTGTTTTCTCCCATTAGGAGGATAGATCTTAAAGGCAGAGACTAATTTGTTTGCTTGTCTTTGTATTACTGTCTCTATTCATGGTGCACATAGCACAAAATAAGGGCTTAATAAAAAATAAGGGCTTAATAAAAGCTTTTTAATTTATCATACATTTGAATCAAAGACACATTTGTTCACAATTCGTTATTCAGGCAATGTTAAGCATGATCTCCATTTGGGATTTTCTCAGATGATGTGATTTGCTATTTCTTTCTCCAGCTCATTTTAAAGATGAGGAAATTGAGGCAAACAGGGTTAAACGATTTACCCAGGGTCACATAGCCAGTAACTGTCTGAGGCCAGATTTGAGCTCAGGAAGATGAGTCTTCCTGACTTTAGGCCCAGTGCTTCATCCACTGTATCACCTAGCTGCTAACTATTAGAGCTCTCCAAATAGAATATGGAATAATCTGCTTTTGAAAGCAATAAGTTTCCCCTCCCTGGAGGTCTCTAAGCAATACTTGATCAGGTTATTATGTGGAGGGATTCTCATTCAAGTTCAGATAGGTATAGATGGCCCCTATCCCAATCTCTAAAATTGTCCAATTCTATGCAAAACAATTGCAATAAAAAAATGCGCAAGGACCATATTGTTTCACTAATTTTTAGAACCTGAAGAGCCATTGAAAGTAACTCTTAGTAAATGAATATTTAAAATTATGAAAGTTAGCTCTTGAGAATAATAGTGAAATGTTCTTTTTGATTTTTATCCATCTTAGAATCAATACTGTATGTTAGTTCCAAAGCAAAAGAGGATAAGGGCTGGGTGATGGAGGTTAAGCAACCTGCCCAGGGTCACACATCTAGGAAGTATCTGAGGCTAGACTTGAACCCAGGACCTCCTGTCTTTAGGCCTGGCTCTCAATTTACTGAGCAACCCAGCTGCCCCTGAAATATGTATTTTGAAGGGGGTGGGGAAAGGCACTTAAATATAGAACAGATTAATTTTTGAAAACTTTATCAGGCCATGCCTCAGGTCTTAAAAATAAAATTGCAAGAGAAAATTTAAAAGTATAAACTATAGTGCAAGTGACAAAAATTATCCTGAGATGGCAGAATAGATAAAATGCCCTGAATATAGCATAATGATACACATACACAGATACACACACACACACACACACACACACACACGCCAGCTGGAAGAAAGTATGGATGGACATGCCTAAACCTAAAATTCATCTATGATGATGATAAAATGCCATGTTAAAAACAAATCAACACTTAGTCTATCATGGATGAAATATTCCTTTCTGAAACATATGTTGCTGTCATGTAGACACTATCCAAAGAAAACACATTAATTAGAATCATTCCTACTAAAGGCTTCCTTTCTGGTGTGGTTGTTTCTAATTGTTCCCCCAACATAGAGGCTGCTGTGAGCAATGAGGAGGAAGGAAAGATGAAACTACATAATTTGTATTGTGTCCTGCTCCAGCAGCAGCACCACCTCCCTCTATGATGGTAAGTTGCTCAAGTGGGAGGTTTGAAAATCTGATTTTGAATGAAAGAAGACCCAGTCTACAAGGAATATTGAATCTCATTTCAACTGGGCCATCTGGTGAAGAACATCAACACTGGATAATTTTCAATTCAACAAGGTTTTGTTTTGTTTTTTAAATTGCCTCTTCTAAACCAGGCACTATGCTAGGCACTGGGGATACAAATATAACAGTCTAAACCTTTATGGAATTATTCTATTGGGAACAGACATAGAAAATTAAATATAAAGAGTGCACATTAGGACCTGGAAAGTAGAGGAAAGGTTTCCTAAAAGTGCAGCATTTGAACTGAACTTTGAAAGAAACTAAGATTCCATGAGGTACAGGTGAACAGGGTATGGATGCCGGGCATGTGGACAGTCTATACAAAAGCAAGGGGATGGGAAAGTGGAATATCATTTATGAGGAATAGTAAGTAAGCCAATTTGACTGGAATGTACAGTTCATGAAGGGGAGTAATACGCAGTGAGCCTGGAATTGTAGGTTGAAGCCGAATTGTGAAAGGCTTTAAATGTCAAACACAAGAGTTAGCATTTTATCCTAGAAGCAAGAGGAAGGCTCTAATTTTGCATGGCTGAATTGGAGCTGGAGCCCTGACCAATTCTGATACCTACGGCAAGATTCACAAAATATGTTCAGAACAAGCAATGAGAAATAAACTTGCCTTCCAATAAACTTTGTAATGGGCAGTTAGTTTGAGAGGAATTCCCCATGCAAAGATATTTTGGGAGTAGAAACCCAGCAATATTTTGAAGAGAAACTACAGGGGATGGAAGCATGGACAGCAAGGTGGGATCTAGTTAGGGGGGACTATCTAGAGAGATGTTCATCTGCAATGAAGAGTCTTGAGAATGAAGGATATCATTCATAGTTTCCTGATCTTTACAATTCATTGAGCAATTCCAATGCAGTTAAAAGAATATGAGCAGTAGTGTGCTAGTAAACATTTAACAACCAGCCCTCTGGGGGAGAAAATGTAAGCATGATGCACTTCTAAGTTTAATCTGAGTTAACATTTTCTCCATCATTTTCTTAAGCCTAGACAGTCAGCAAAGAAATAAATCAAGCTTTTTGTTTGTTTGTTTGTTTTTAATTTTAAACCCTTATCTTCTGTTAGAACCAATACTGACACTTGGTTCCAAGACAGAAGGGCTAAGCAATAGGAGTCAAGTGACTTGCCAAAAATTATACAACTAGAAAGTGTCTGAGATCAGATTTGAACCCAGGCCTGGCTCTCAATACCCTGAGCCACCTAGCTGCTTCCTAAGCCTTTATTTTCAGTGTTTGCCTTGAAATATGCTTGCTAACACTGAACATTTAACAGTTTGCTCTCAGGAGCCCACTGCCAGCTCCAGTATACAACTGAATATAATGACTGTTAGCATCCTTTAAATAGTGGTGTCTATGGAAAGTTACAATTGCCTCACCTTAATTATGACTCTGGATAGAATCCCTAAATCTACTGTTAGGTAGAAGGACTAGTATTTTAATGAAGTTAAACTCTGACTTGGAGGACAAAGGACTTTTCCAGGGTCATATAGACAGCTGTGAGTAGAGATAGGATATAAAACCTAGACCAGGACTTTTCTAGGTTCTGGGTGTGGGCAATCTAAAACATTGTGGTTGGAGTTAGTTCAGCTTTTGTGGCTATTTCATTCACAAGCAACTAGATGAATCTCCCTATAACATAGTCTCACACTATTACTTTCCAATTTCACAGCAACATTCGAGTGATACAACAGATGAGTTTAAGCCTGCCGAGTGGCCAGAGCATTAACTAACATCCCATGGGGCTTCTCTGTCGGCTTCTCTGTGTTTGGAGACATAATATTCAGTTTCTCCAAAACATCTCTAGTTACTAAAAGCAAATACATGTGAAATTCATGATGATGGTCAAACAAAGAGTTAATACAACCCAAACAAAAAATCCCATTTGAAATATTTTTACAACTTTCTTTACACTCATGAGTAGGGGGAGAAAAAACACCATTCTAAGTGCTGCTCCTTGTCCCATTAGGTTGTCTGCTTTTACAGGTGGCAAGTCGTAGCAAGATCTAAAGCCCAAAGTCACATGTTGAGATGGTCTGGGACTGAAATACTCGACCCTCCTGACCCCCCGCCCATACATACAACATAATCACTCACAAAATAGATACTAAAATCATGTTAGCAGCAGTCTGGCTTAAACCAATAAAAGCAAGGAAATTTAGAGTTAAGGCAGAAACTCTGTCCTTAACTCACCCTCGGGGCTTCAGCATTACCTCTTCCCTGGCTGGGATTAATATATACAAAACCAAAGCTCTTCTTTTCTTCTTTCTTCTTCCATTCCACTCCCTGCCCATCAGCATCCATATTTACAGGCCTCTCTGCATAAAACCAAAACAATCTATTAAAAAGTGGAAGATTCACTCAAAGATTTGGGCTTGGAGTTTATTTAAAGAGTTGGATGAGTCCTGTTATGTGACAACAAACTGTTGGCTGCATTTTTGTTTTGTTTTTGTTTGTTTACTGCAAACTTGCAAGATGCATCCTGGTGAATGAGATCAGTCTGGTTGGGAGAGAGGAAGCCATATTGTCTATGAGGTTAGATAAGGTGGAACTAAGTCAGGAATATCTTTGAACAGCCAAGATTTTTAGGATGGCAATGACCAGTGCCTAGACATTATCAAGAGGCAGCAGACTACAGTGGCCAGAGGACTAGAATTACTATCAGGAAACTTGGATTCAAAAACTTATTACTAGGTGTATAAAACACATAATCTCTCAGACTTTCTACATTTTATACATAAAAATGGGAGCAATAATACTTCATATACTCCAGATGCTTCAACATGGTATGAAGATGGCCTGTGGAATCACGAATAGCAGAGTAATAGGACACATACTTTTGTAGGTTATACCATAAAAGCTAGCTACAATTCATATACTTTTTAATCCTTTAAGTCTTACTTTTATATATGTGTGTGTATATATATTACTTTTAATATTGTTAATTTTATTTTTTAGAAAAAATTTTTTTCCGTGGTTACATGATTCATGTTCTTACTCTTTACCCCCCATTACCCCTCCCTCCCCCCCACCTCAGTAACTGATGCACATTTCCACTGATTTCTTCATTAGTCATAGATCAAGACCTATTTCCATATTGGGTGGTCATTAAGAGTCTACATCCCCAATCATGTCTGCATCAACCCATGTGTTCAAGCAGTTGCTTTTCTTCTGTGTTTCCTCTCCTGTAGTTCTTCCTCTGAATGTGGGTAGCTTTCTTTACCATAAATCCCTCAGAATTGTCCTGGATCATTGCATTGCTGCTAGTACAGAAGTCCATTACATTCGATTTTATCACAGTGTATCCATCTCTGTGTATAGAGTTCTTCTGGCTCTGCTCCTTTCACTCTGCATCAATTCCTGGAGGTTCCAGTTCACATGGAATTCCTCCAGTTTATTATTCCTTTAAGCACAGTAGTATTACTTTCTGTTTGATTAGAATGGAGTATTCTAAAACAGAAAGGAAGAGTTAAAGAAAAGTACTATGTGGAACTATGGATTCTTTGGTAGGAGAGTGATAAGAACAAGGCAATTAGGGTTAAGTGACTTGCCAAGGTCACACAGCTAGGAAGACTCTGAAGCCAAATTTGAATCCAAGTGCTCCTGACTCCAGGTCTGACTCTCTATCACTGCTACCTGGCTACCCCAAAATAGTACTTTAAAGTCTACTAATTGCTTTAGAAATATTATCTCATTTGATCCAGCGACAACTATATGAGATAGGTACTATTTTTATAACCATTTTACAGATGAAGGAACTGAAGCAGACTAAGTCTTGTGACTTGCCCAAGATTTGAGACCTGTATACCTGATACCTTGTCCAAAACTCTCAAGTATTCTATGACCTAACCAACTTACCATAATAGAAGTTCTTTGAATATGGTTCTGGCAACAAGCCAAGTTTGCTTTAAGAGGACAAGTCAAAATCTGGAGACATTTATCACCAGTTTATTGACTAATGATCACTTAGTTGGTTAAAAAGCATTGATTAAGCATTTGTTGTATACAAAGCACCATATTAAGCACTTTAGATACAAAGAAAGGCAAAAGAACATCCCTTCAAGGAGGTTATAGACTAAGATGGGATAGAAAGCAAGTAACTATGTACATAGATGATATATACATTGCAATGAAAGCTCTCTGGGAGAAGATAGTGTTTGACCCTGAATCCAGGAAGACCTGAGTTCAAATCCTGAGCTAGCTATGTGACCCTGCACAAGTCATTTTAATTGCTATCTACCTCAGTTTCCTCAATTATAAAATGAGTACAATAACAATTCTTCCCTTGCAGGATTATATTGAAGATCAAATGAGATCATATTTTCTTTTTTAAAAAAAAGCACTTAACACCCTGTCGGGCACATAGTAAGTACTCTATAAATGATAAGTCCACTCCCCTCTTGAAAGATATGACAGCAGAGTTGTTACCTTGATTGATGACTATTAGTGAAACATAAAATAGCAATATGTACATATATAAAATTTCTCACCAAAGTTGTGCTTTTTTTATGGGGGAGATCCTGCTCATCCAAGTTATAGAGAAATTCCTTATGGATAGTGAGAATAAGGAGAATGTCTTCCCATTGTTCCCAAACACAGATGATATTCTAACTGCATCAAGCTTCAAAACATTTCAGACTTTCCTGGAAAAGATCAGTAGCCACTCAGGGCTTTGGATTAATCATCTGTGTAGGAAAAAGAGAATGAAAGAAGGAAGAAGGAAAGGTGGAATACATAGATTATGGCATACAGTTAGATAGATAAATTGTAGAGCTATTCTATTAGTAGAGCATATGATTTGTCATCTGGAAGTGTTAAATTGTTCCCCCTTTTTTCCCCTCAAAATTTGCCTTTATATTCTTGATGTTCCTCCATAAGAACTATGGGATTCTTTCATCTAATTCTAAAATATATGTCATTGTAATTTTAACTAGTATTGTTAATATAAAGTGTGGTATAAAACATGGAGAAATAAATATATTTGCCAAAGATGTTTGTCACTCTCAGGGATTCTCTCCATCACAGGATTCAAACCAAAGAACATTATCTAAAAATATTATGAAGAATGTTATAGACCCCTTTGATCATCTGGTAAAACCCATGGAACTCTTCTAAAGGGAAAAATATACTTTTAAAACTAATAATTAAAGGAAATGCATAATTTCAATTAGAGGTTAGTGGGAAAAAAGGTGTTGTTTTTTCCTATCCAAAGTCACAAGTTCTCTGAAATCTGCCCATGGATACTTTGGAATTCTATGCCCACCATATTAATAACCACTATCTAAGATGATGCTTAGGATTCACTACAATGAAGAAATCACAGGTCAAGACCAAAACGAAAAAAAAAAAAAGTTGAATAACAGATGTGTAAGGGGTAAGCATTACTTAATTTCTATTCTGTGCTGGAAACATTGTAAATTTTCCCCATTACATATAATTCTGGCTCATTGATTCAAAGAAAAGTTTTCTAGTTGATTTTTTAAAAATACTACCATTCCAGATCTTTTTATTATTTTGTTTTGTTTTTGTTTTTTTAAGCCTTTACCTTCTGTCTTGAAGTCAATACTGTGTATTGGCTACAAGGCAGAAGAGTGGTAAGGGATAGGCAATAGGGGTTAAGGGATTTGCCCAGGGTCACACAGCTGGGAAGTGTCTGAGGTCAGATTTGAACCTAGGACCTCCCATCTCTAGGACTGGCTCTCAATCCACTGAGCCACCCAGCTGCCCTACTTCTTATTGTTTTTGGCAGTAATGAGTATTATGTTTTATTAAGTATATTTCAGCATGTTTGTGTAGTTGTTTGATTAGTATATTTGTTGTTAATATGATTTATTATTCTCTCTTGCTTTTCAGGTATAAAATTTGCTTGATCATAACAAATACTTTTAATATATTGTTACATTGTATTTGATGTGGTTTAATTTAATATGTTTCATAAATATTTATCAATGATTTTCCATCTATAATTTTTCCTTATCTGACTTATTCTTCTCTGGTTTGAGGATGAAAAGTTCTTAGAATGTATTTGGTAGAATGCTTTCTGCTCTGTTTTTGAAAACAGTTTATTTTTGACATTGGAATTATCTGTTTTCTAACATTTTGCTAGAATCCCTTTGGTGCTGGCACTTAAAAAAATTCATGGAAGTTTTTAAAAGGCCTTTTGGATTTTTTTCTGATATCAATTAACTTAGATTGCCTTTTCTTATTTGTTCATTTTGAATACTTCATGTTTATATAGATCATCCTTTTATACATTTGCATTTTTGGTATCAAATGTGGGGTAATATTTTAATAGTTATTTTTATTTCTTCACTATTATTTTTCCTTTCTTATTTTTGATTTGAGTAGTTTTCTCACATTTTTCTGCTAACTAAAAAAAGTCATTTTGCTATTTTAGCATATTTGTTTTGATTATTAATTCAATTATTTTAATTTCCTTTAACTTATCAATTTCTTGTTTGACCTTGGCACTCTTCTTTTGTGCTTTACTTGATGTATTCAATTTTATTTATTTTCTAATTTGTTCAACTGTAAATTCAGCTCATTTATGCTCTCTTTTCTTCATTCATTGATATAACTAATCTCTTTCCCTCCAACAACTACTTTTATTTTAATGTCATAAATTTTGGTACAATGTCTTATTATTAACATTTTTTATAATTTTAAACTATTTTCACAAGTTAGAGTGAGATTCTTAAATATTTTTTCCATTTTTATTCTTAATTTAGGTATATTAAAATCCTAATTTTCTGATCAATTATTAACACTATTTTATTATATTATGATCTCTAAAAGCAGTTTTAAAATCCATGATCTTCTGTATTTTTAAAATAATTCGTCTGTACTCTAAAGTAGGAATTCTTAATTTGTTTTTAATGTCATAGATCCTGTGACTGTCTAGTAAAGCCTATGGGTCCCTCCTCAGAATAATGTTTTTAAATAAAATAGATTAAAATGGATATTATTTCAAAGGGAAACAATTATATTCAAAAATAGTTACAAAAATATTTTCTACAAGTTCATGGACTATAGGTTAATAACTCATGCTTTTTAATATGACCAAATTTTGTAAATATTGAAAGAATATCTGAATAAAAAATGAAATTTCTAATAAAACTATTGTGTTCTTATATATATTCATAGCTAAACTAATTTTCCAATATTCTATTTTATTCTTTGACTTCTTTAATATCTTCCTTATATTGTCTTCCAAAATTTTGGAGCTGAAATCATTCAGTATTTGTATTTTTCTACCTACTTACTTTTACAATGTTGTCAATTTTTCCTTTCAGATTTCATTTGCTGCTTCATTAAAATCACTATATATATATATGTATATATATATATACATATATA